>NC_020496.1:3704835-3742793 GCF_000184155.1 Fragaria vesca subsp. vesca | reverse complement strand
ATATATATATATATATATATATATATATATTGTTTAAGGGATGTGAAATACACACCTCAAATTAAAATCCACACACCCTTTTTCTTTTTTGGTTAACACATTTATAAAAAGACAAAATTTAAGTCATTAAAAAACAAAATTTAAGTTACCAAAAACAGAAAAAAAAGGTGTGTAGATTTCACATCCCTTGTTTAATTCATCGAAACATACACGTATGTCCTTAATTACTAGCAAGCTCACTCCCAAGCCGACTCAAGAAATTTCTCAAAAAAAAAAAAAAGCTGACTAAAGAAATTAATAACTTTTCTAGGAGTCACTCCACAATACATATAGCATCATTCATCCTGATTGTGAAACTGACTTGATTCTTCTGCGTTCAGCTGATCATGGTCAATATAATTACCCGCGTCCAGCTCTGGATCCATACATAGATGTTCATCAAACCTAGGCCTCAAGTCTTGTAGAAACATGCTTGCTTCATAATACATGTCTTGCTCAGCCTCACCAGCAATCCTTTTCATGAACTCCTCCATGTCCTCATCAAACGAAGAATGTTGGATTTCATAACTTTCACTGTAACTATTAACGCCTGGAGTAACTCTAATCTGATCCTCAATTTTCTTCACTGGGGTTTCTTGGACTACTTCATCCATATCAGAGCAGTCTTCCTCCTGAAACGGAGCCCAATAGTGCTCACCGGTTTTCGGCCCCAGTCCACTTTTCTTGTAAACCTTGCAAAGAGCATAAGGATCCGGCACATTCCCACATCTCTTCAGCTCCTCATCGTGCAAAGTATACTCATGCATCACCCAATCAGTTCGATTCCCCCTCGGCGCACGGCCTTTATAGAAAATTAGGGTTTTCTTTACTCCAACTGGACGTGAATTATGTATAACCGTTTGATCTTTTCCTGTAACTTTCCAGTAGCCGAGTCTGGTCACTCTGTTCATTCTTGTCGATTTTTTAGGGTACTTGCAATTTATGGGGCTGAAAAAGAACCATTGCCGGTCTCCGGTTTGTAATAAAGACAAACCGGGAAGCTCCTCCGGCTCGCATTTGTAGACGTCGGTTTCGGTGATGATGTTGAGCTTGAACGTTTTGTGGCAGATCTTTCGTTTCAGATAGTAGAGGACGAGTTCCTCTTGGGTGGGATGGAATCGAAACCCTGGTTGCTGGCGGAAGATGATCACCAAGTCGTCTGCTGATACCATGATTAGGTCTTGTGTAAAGATTAGACAGAAGTTTGTACGTTCAAAAACTCAAAACCCGGCCTAGTTATAAAAAGAAGGGAAACAGTAATCCACGGGGTTGAGAAAATCTGAATGCGTCTAGGAAAGGGAGATTATATACTTAAATACAAAAGGGGGATAAAGTTAGGAAATCCTGAATGCAAAAGGAAACATATAGATTTAAGCTAGGACCTGTCCCAGCACCAAGAGGAAACCTCAAATTCATCTCTATACTCTATGCTTTGTTTTTCAAGGTAGTATGTATGAGAGGAGGTTCGGTCGATATTAATAACACAGTGGGGTGGAGATTAAGGAATTATAGGCCATATACGAGGTTTTTATGGATTTGCAGTTAAAGAGTGAAAATTCTAAGTACAGTGTATGTATTGATATTGTCTCCAAAAGTTACATAACTTGATCTTAGTCATCCGTAAAATCGTAGGCTATAATGTTTTACTTAGGCTCTAAAACTATTTAAAATTACTAAATATAATTTTTTTTTATTCGAGTTGAAAAGAAAATTAGAAAACTATTTATGCATTTCATGGTCAAATGTAGAGACGAAAAATCTGTTAAAGTACAAAACAAGTTTCTGTGGTGTAGTGGTTATCACGTTTGCTTTACACGCAAAAGGTCTCCGGTTCGATCCCGGGCAGGAACTTTTTTTTTTTGGCCCAAAACTAAAAGTGCATCTGCAGGAACAATATATTTGACCAAATTGATTTTGCCAATACACAAAGCCTGTGAAGAAAACCAAATACACCCTTCTTCAACTTGGACCAACCTTCAACTGAGAGCAGAGCTTCCAGTTTTGAACCATTTGGATACTGCCAGTGGTTTGACTGAAACTTTTCAGTTTTTCTTTGAAGTTTTGAAAATCCCTTTCTTATTTCAACCCTTCTATTAGTTCTATATATACATTCCCTCATCCTTTTTCCCCAGACTGCCAATCTAGCTGGCTAGTGATCTAGTATTTGTTGTGTTCCACTTCTTCTTATGAAGTAGCTTTGGTATCTACCATTATAGCGTATACAATCTCTTTTGAAGTTGATCCGGTGCGGGGGTGACCCGTATATGTCACAGAGCAAGAGATGAAATATCAAACATCTTGTTGTTTATGTATCTATCTAAGGGAAAATTCTACCAAGTAGACAAACCCCCATCTAAGTAGGAACATATTGTTGGGCGTGTTTTTCAGATCAATTTAGTCAGTTGGCTTTAAACTTCTATAGAATTAGGTCAGTGGGCTAGTTTTAGTGTAACTCAGTACTAAATTTGAAGCACTCCACAGGTAATGTGCATAATCACATTCAAGTTTCAAATGCTTGTTACACTTCACGGGTAGTCCTTGCAATAACAGGAATATAACACAAAATTTTATAGCTGTGGCAGATGGTAAAACTGGTACATAGACAGAGAATCTCAATCTCCATTCAGTAAAACTGGGCTTGGAAAAGTACAATTTGAATTCAAAGGAGATTTGTACACTGAAGTTTGAATCACACCAGAGATTTTGGATACAAATTGTGATTTTTTCTCGGATGATAACACACAACAATAGAGTGAAGAACCATGGCAATAAGTAAACGGTGCATAAGACCTCAGTGAATAGAAATCAAAGCAAATTCCTAGTAGAAATTTTTGGATCAACAGGACTTCACATACACTGCTTTTGGCTTCTTTTGTAATACTGATTTGAACTGTGGTAACAACATGCTAATATGAAACTCGAAGCTATATTTCAAACATTTTAAATGTTCACAATGATCGATAGCTTTCTCAAAATGATAATAGTTTCCATTTCCTTCTTAAAATGAGGTCTTACCAAGATGAATTCAGGGTGTTAAAGTATAGTGGCCAATAATGCTGGTAATGTCCTTGATCAAATAGTATTCATCAAGATTTTTAATTAGTTGCATAGAAAATATATCTTAATCGTCTTATGAACCAGCTCTTTCTGTAACTAAATGCCACTTAAAGGTTATATACATCAGCCTCTGTGGTCAATCTGGATCTTTTGGCCAGTAGTAAAACTTCTGTGCATATTAAGAACACAGAGAAGGTACACAAAAGACCTGCAGGCAAACCTTGACCACCGAATATGGTTTTTTGTTTTGACAAACCCACCACCACCTGCTTATAACTACCGAACATGTTACCCTGTCTTGAATGAAATATCAGTTTTGCTTTGTGATTTGAAACTCTTTTCCTTTGTCATTTCAACCCTTTTATACATAGCTCATTGTTTTCCTCAGCCTATATATCCTTCTACATCAACTATGTGTATCTGTTGTCTTCCGCTTAGTGCAGCTGTGATAGTTACCCTTGCAATTTTGTATATTCTCTTCATTATTGCATTGGTTCTCAGTATTCTTCTCTAAGTAACACCACTTGTTATCTTGCTGTTCCATTACCTTGCTTCTTCTTCTTGTCCTGACTGCACCATCAAAGTAGTTGGCTAGTTGCTGTCATAGCTTACTAGGCCTAGATCAATTCTCTACTCCAGATATTATTTCTTTTATCTTCACCTTGCAAATCATGTCTTCCCTCTTGAAAAGCCTTAAACTTGGACCAGTGATTAAGTTAGGAGCAGAAGTTATAGAAATTTGAGCCAGTTGAGAAACTCGTTACTTCATGCGCTGTAGGAAAGCTGTACTGTGCTCGTGAAAGCTCTAAAGGGAAATGAATAGGATGTATAAATGCCAATGGAGACCATCACCACCTCTTCGTTTTTCAGCAAAGAGGAGCTTAAAGAACCAAGAAAGAAAATCTTGCAGGTACTACAGCAGGAGTCGAAGCAAGATCATGAGCAGTACTTCAGTTGGTATATTGTCTATTGTCTAAAGGGTAAAAGCTGACAGTACTCCAAGTTGAGATTGAATGTGAGTCTACAGTCGTCCTCATTTTGTAAACTTTCCTTGTCAAATATTGGTTAGTGACGGAACCTTTCCTTTGTCCTCAGGGGCAATTTCTACTCGAGAGTATTTTCGTTGTGAAATAGTTGGTTGATCCCAAAAACAAGGAGTGTACTGCAACTGTTTCTTATCTGTATTGAACTTTCAAATAGTAGCATTAGGCCATTTGGCAGCTACCTTATGAATTGAGTAATCGTATTAAGCCACCGATGGTTTGTTGTGATTTTGATGCCCCAGTTGTTCTTTTGTAGATGTTTATGTATTGTTATCGTCTGTATAGAATGAAGGAACCTACGTACTAGTCTTGGTTCCTTTCCTCCACAAAGTTCACTATAGTTATTAGTTTGAATCAGTAGTATTCTGTTTCACATACACAGAGCTTGTTTTAACAACAAAATCCAGTACAAAGATTGCATTCATATGGCACATAAATCCACTGTACAGTCCCAAAAGATGGAAATTATACAGCGCACCCGGTGTATCCACCGTCGATTTTGACCCGAAAAAAAAAATAAAAAAAAAAATAAAAAAAATTTAGACGGTGGAGATGACGGGTGCGCCGAATAGGCTCTCCCCAAAAGACCCTAACACACTGCTTTCTAAGCTCAACAGTGGAATACAGTTACCCATTTTACTAGTTTTCTATTATTTAGTTGTTAATCTTATGTTTATGATTAGTGTCTACTAATTAATGAACTTGTGTACCACACATTTTCCCAATCAAAACTGAGAATTTTGAATTAGTACTATTTTGTAGTCCCAATCTGAACAAGCTTGTTCTAACAGAAAACTTCAGTACAAAGATCGAATCTCCCACTTCACAAAAAAAAAGTTGCTTGAATTTTTTTTCTTTACTGAAAAGTGAAAACAACAAGATCAATTAGGAAATCCAACACATAATCAAGTGCAAAAGAAATTCCACCTCCTAGTTTTAGTCCTATTCATATTCTCTGTCATTAAAGTGACTATATCAGTTCGTATATTGATCTGGTGCCCGGTGACCCTAATATGTCACAGAGCAAGAGATGAAATACCAAAGATCTTGTTGTTTATGTATCTATCTAAGTAGGAACATGTTGTTGGGCGTGTTTCAGATCAATGTAGTCGGTTGGCTTTTAACTTCTATAGAATTAGCTAGGTCAGTGGACTAGTTTTAGTGTAACTCAGTATTAAATTTGAAGCACTCCACAGGTAATGTGAATTATCACATCCAAATTTCAAATGCTTGTTACACTTCACGGGTAGTCCTTGCAATAACTGGAATATGAGACACAATTTTATAGCTCTGGCAAGATGGTAAAAACGGTACATAGACAGAGAATCTCAATCTCCATTCAGTAAAACTGGGTTTGGAAAAGTACCATTTGAATTCAGTAAATATTTGTACACTTTGAATCACACCAAAGAATTTGGATATCAATGCATCAACTCTCAACTTCTGTTAGTAATCTTTTCCATCTCAACCCTCTTATACCCTCCTTGTCATCTAGACTCCATCCTCCATCTTTCTCATCTCTCCCTTCAGGTTCTCTCCCTTTTATCCATCTACATCAACTATGCCACTTCATTATCAAGAAGCTGTGGTAGTTACCATTGCAATTTTGTATATGCTCTTCCTTTTCGCACTCGTTCTCTGTAACTGTCTTCGTCCATTGAGATGAACAGGGTGTCCAACATGCCATCATGACCACCTCTATTTATTTTTCCTCAAAGAGGAGCTTGAAGAACCAAGAAAGAAAATCTTGCAGATGTTACTTAAGGAGCTGCAGGAGTTGAAGCAACACCAGTACTTCACTTTCAAATAAGTCTATGTCTAAAGGCTGACAGCACTCCAAGTATTTGAGCTTGAATTTGAGTCTACAGTCGTCCTCATTTTGTAAAATTTCATTGTCAAATATTGGTTAGTGACAAAACCTTTACCTTGTACTTATGTGCAATTTTCATTCAAGAGTATTTTCGATGTGAAATTGTTAGGGCCTTGGTTGGTCCCGAAAACGAGAAGTGTGCTGCATCTGTTTCTTATCGGTATTGAACTTTCAAATAGTAGACTTAGGCCATTTGGCAGCTACCTTATGAATCTAGTAATCATATTAAGCCACTGATTGGATCAGGTTCTGATACTTTTTATTTTTAGAAAATGGTTTGTTGTGATTTTGATTCCCCAGTTTTGCTTTTGTAGATGTTTATGTATTGTTCTGTATAGAATGAAGGAACCTACGTACTACTCTTAGAAACTAAGAATCTTTGAGAGCTTCTTTTATAAAAAAAATTCTTTCCTCCACAAAGTTCACTATAGTTTATGGTTTGAATCAGTGGTATTCTGTTTCACATATACAGAGCTCATTGTTTTAACAGCAAAGATTGCATTGATATGGCACAAAAATCCACTATACAGTCCCAAAAGACCATAACACTCTGCTTAGCTCAACAGTTGAACACAGTTACCCATTTTACAAAAGGGGTTACTCGTAATTATCAATTATACTGAAAGTAATTAAACCAATTGGTAAATTCAGTACTAGGGTTTATGTGGTAAGGTAATTGTGTCCCTTTACTTTAGTCTATGCCTATTACAAGAAAATCAGAAGAACTTCTAAAGCTTTAGTCGTTTCAAATCATTTTGTTAGTTCGCTTCCGAGGCCATCCTTAGAGGAGTGGCGCTAGCAATTTCTTTGAACCTGAAACAGATTATTGTTGAATCAGATTCCAAACAATTAATCTCAGAACTTTTGAGTTCATCTGTGAGAAGCTGGAGGACTTACCCAGCATTGGAGACAATAAGAAAACGAAGTCTGATGTTTGATCGATGTACTTGGAACTGGACACCAAGATCGACAAATCAAGCTGCTCACCATGCAGCTATGCTTGCCAGGCGGACTGAGGATCCTCTGCGATGGGCTGAAGAGCCACCTCTTTCCATGGTTTCTGTATTGCGCAATGATGGCTTGCCATGTCCCCCGCCGGCGACTGATTAGTTATGCAGCGAATTAGATGATTTCTTTCTGTTATTAGGCACTACCGTTTGCTATCTCCCCAGGTTTTAGTGGAAGTGTCCTATCTGATCTATTTGTATTTTGCTGGTGCCTGCTTTATTGGGCTATTTGCTGGGCTTTGCCTTTAATAAATTAATCATTCTCAAAAAAAAACTTCTAAAGCTATTAGGCCAGTCATGAACTAGCAGTAGTTTTACTCTGTTTCGACTTTGATTTCCGAAACGAGGAGTAGTTTTCGCAAGGGTGAAAAAGCTTTTACACTCCACAAGTATTTTGTTGCAACAGTTTGGTCTGCACAACCGGCAGAGCACATGATCATGGCTTTGGCAGTTTCTCTGGTAAAGACCAATACGTACGTGTACTAAAACTCTCAATCTCCATGCAGAAATCAAATCTTCAAGTTTTTAAATTTAGTGACGGTTGATGGTTCCCTCGGGTTGCCAATAACAGAATGCATCAAGGTAGTTATCTGAAGTGATAAAATAGTTTAGAGATCACATCCAAAACTAATTGATAATAGATGGAGTGACACAAACTCTTATAAACTCACTGACAATGTCTCATATTCCCGATGTGGGATTGATATCTCAACACGCCCCCGCACGTGTGACGAATTTTCAAGCCTAACTCATGGACAATATTTGGCGTGATGTGGAGTTCGTGTGGCCGTTGGGTTTCACACGTGGACGTAGGTAACATGCTCTGATACCATGATAAAATAGTCTGGTGTTCATATCCAAAACCAATTAGCAATGGGTGGAGAGACACAACCCCTTATAAACCTGCATGCAATGTCTCATTTTCCCGATGTGAGATTTATATCTCAACACGCCCCCGCATGTGTGGCGAATCTTTAAGCCATACACGTGGACAACTATTTGAGTGACGTGAAGTCCGTGTGGTCATTTGAGCTTCATACGTGGACGTGGGTAACTCGCTCTGATACCATGATAAAGTAGTTATTGTGGTTTGAAGTTGATATTTGTTTAGTCATTGTGGTTTTTTTTAATCTGAATGGTTCTTAAAGTCACGATTTTTCATCCAAATGGTCATTCTGTCAATTTTTCTTTTGTTATAATACTGACGTGGCCGTTAAAAATATTGTAATTTTTAAAGGCCACGTCAGCCATTTAATTGAGAGAATTGACAGAATGACATTTTGGATGAAAAATAGTGACTTTAAAGACCCTTTATTTTAAAATAAAACAAAAATGACTAAACATATGTCGACTTCAAACCATAATGACTATACAATATTTTACTCTTCTTTTTATTGGAACAATCTCTTGGGACATTGAGACATCTCTTTGATATTGTAGCACCAGCTTAACCTATAGCTATTTCTACTGATCTACACCACAATATTGTTAAGGTAGAGCTTATGTAGAATTATATGGTCTTCCATGAATTGGTAATGATATACATACATTTGTTGTAGCAGTGTAGTACACCGGTGTTGATCTTCGAGTTCTTCATGAACTTCATTGATATATTCATATATGCATTTGACATGCCCTGTCAAAAATGAAGTTGATGGTGTTAGAGACTTGGAGATTACTTGAATGGCTCAAATCTGTGTTGTAGAGGGAATAGGGATATAAACTTCGAATAGGGATCTCTCTTCGATTCATTGTCAACACAGACCAAGTCCTCAAACTAATGGCTCAAAATTTACCAATTACCACCATGGTAATACCCCTTTGATCCCATTTCAAAATCTTTAGAACCCCACATCTGCAGGCCCAAGCCCACAGACCAGAACAACTTTACAACCCAATCAAACTAAACCCAAATAGACACCTGATCGATAGAGCAAACCACGACTAGAACATCCTCCGCCACCACAACTCGGAGCACGGCGGCAGGCCTTCCACGGAAACAAGAAATCAGAGACAATCACTGTGCACAAAGAGTTGCACGATATGGATATAATGGTATGTCTCATTCTTTGATTCTGTCCATCATCTTTTTGATGATTCTTGAAAGGAGAATGAAGTACAAAACTTGTATTACAACTGTGAATCCATAAGGAAGTCCTTGAATTTTTCAGTGAAAATGCAATTCAGTAAGCTGCTCAAATGACAGTTTTGTCCTGCATTTGTTGGCTAATTACAGTTTGGCCACCCTAATTTCTATACAGACCGTTTTATTCTTTATTTCTTCCCTAATCACTGTTTTACCATCCCCTGGCCTCTCGACTTCTTTTTTTTTTTTTTTTTTTTTCTTCTTCTCTATCTTTTCTCTCACCCTTGATACAATTATGAACTCTCCACCTTCTCTTAGTTTTCTATTCCATCTTCAAACCCTTTTATTCCCGTCCTCTATCTTTTAAACTTCATCTATCTGATCCATCTCTCACTCATATCCAGAAATTACTCCATGATTTGCACAAAGTAAATGAGATGTTTTGCAAAAAATGGCCTTGCATATATCGCAATGCCAGATACATATGGACTGCTTTAATTAAGTTAGGATCACAAGTTACATGAAGTTCAGGCAGCATTTTGTGAGCCAAAGTCACAACTTGGCACTCAGGATGGTGTACGCATCGCTCCTTGTGTATGGTTAGAACATGCGAGGGAGAAACTGGGGCAAATGTTTCGGCTGACTGAACGTTGTCGTATCATTGGACCGTCTCCTCTTCTGCTTGTTCAAATTTCCTCAGCGAGTTGAAGATATCGACCTAGTTAGCAATATCTCCATTTTTTGTTTGTTATTCTTATTCTTTCCCTGTGAGGAACAGTCACTTAGGGGGCTTAAAGACTATACTGTAGCACCACAATATTAATTGTGAAGACCAAACCCAGCAGTTGGACTGAGAGCTAGCAGAGGTTCCATGTGCCAAACTGTTGACTGAAATACTCTTCAACTTCTTTTTCATTTTAGAATTTCCTATTTTTCTTTCCTCTTTCCTATTTAAACTCTTCCTGTTCCATTAGTTTTGCACCATCCTTTTAGTCCCTTCTATCACCTGCTAGTGTTGATAATACCTCCTCGACTGTGTTTTGGTTTTCTTTTGATTTCGGGGCTTCTGTCCTCTTAACCAATCTCCACCATTTAATGTTCTTCCTTATTGTCATGTTGCCACCACACTGTCAAGTGTTTGTCATACCGCTTGTTACTTCTTTTATCTTCAGCTTACAAGTTCTCCTTGTCTTGAAATTCAATTTAAAAATCCATGACCTGTTCGAAGTATTCATTAAGCTAGGATCACAAGTTAGAAGTAATAGCTGAGCCTGGTCAAAGTGTCTGGTCCAAAGAGATGCACTAGCTCAGAAGAGAAACAGCAGGAGCTCTAGATTCAGATTTCAGACAGATCATTGGCTTATGATCAACTAAGTTTTAGGGGGAGCAGAGGTGTCTTTCTGAGATCTGAATGCTTAGGGTTTAGAATTCCAATGCTATCAACTAGTTCTTGCTAATAATGTTGTTTACTTCCATTTATGATTTATGCATGTCTTTTGTACTAGACATTCTACCCGTTGAATTATGTATATTACGAATCATGAAGGCGTTTCAGAAAAGAAAAAAAATAGCACTTGCATTTGTAGCACTTCAAATATAGCTGGGTGATTTTATGGTACAAACGATTTGCAATTCAATGAGGATCTTGAAATTTTTGGGTTTTCGGCAGATATAGAAGATAGGAATGTTACCTGGTTCGTAATTTGAATGCATGCTGGGTTCTCTTTTAGCTCTTATAGTGCCAACACACACACACACACAAGCTAATAGCCTGTTGAGAAAGCAGTTAGATTTACGTTATGCTCAACAATGAGCTAATACTATATATGGGGAGGTAAATAACGGTGTAGTAATGATATTCATAATGAATCATCAAAACAGCAAATAATAGCATGTAACTTAGTACCAATGATTCAATGAATCACCAAAACCCTGGTATACAAGAACTTCTTAATCGGTATATATGTTCCTTTCTCAATCACTTCTTGTCGGTTCGATGTGTAATCCTTATGGCCAGAACTGATAGCTTGACATTTCATGTCCAAAATGAGTCCCTTTCCCAGCTGAACTGATATTTGGCCAATAATGCTAGTGATAAAATTGAAATTACCAATACTATTTTCTTTGTTTTCCTCCAACATCCACACTAATTGCAATTATTAATGTTTCATATAATGCAGAATCAAATAGGCCCAAATCAAGAACTAACCTTTCATAACTCATATTATGTATGAATAAAACGATGTTAAAGAAGTGCTACAATTTTTATTTTTCAAAAATTATTATTCATTTAGGGATTTTCATGTAGCCTGTAATGTTTCTGCACCTTATACAGAGAAAGAAAAGGTACACTTGCATTGCAGGCACTCATTGACCAGATCCAACTGACCTTGTCAACTACAAGCTGCACACACAGCCCGTGAAGAGTTCTTGGTCCCTCCCTTCTACTTATCTGAATTTAATCTCATCATCAAAGAAATGATGAAACAAATTCATAATACCTTATGATGACCAACCACCCCATTTTGGCTGAGAGCGCATAAAGCTTGCTCCTTTTTCTGCCCTCCTTTCCTCTGTATATATAGAGCAGACTATGTTAGCATCTAGCTACCATGAAGTAATTTCATATGTTCCATGGCTAGCTTGCTTCTGCCTTATATTTTACCACCGCCCCATTTAGGTATCATTCATAACTAAATACATCTCTATCACTAAAGATAACTCTTTACCTTTAATTTGCAATCCCTGATTTCGAATCCATGCTTTTCATCTCGGAAACCCCTGATTTAGAATGATTGATTAAGCTAGGATCACAAGTTATACAAGAACTCTAGTACTTGCTACAAATGTAGGAAAGCAAGACGCTTCTTACTAGAGAATATGCAAGACATTGCTTCAACAGCTTGTTTGAGATCCATCAATCTCTTTCAGCTATTGTTGCAGTGATTGGAGCCAAAACTGAGAGCTCATCCATCGCTACATATGTTCAATGTTAGGCAATGCTTTTATGAGCTCTATCAATCTCTTTGAGCTATCTTAGCTGCATGTGGGAATATGAATGTTATCTGCTGATTTGAGGATGGCTAGCTGTTGGAAGAGCTGGAATTTTTCCTTAAGTATGTTGTATATGCAAGATATCCATTAATATTGTATCCAGTATAATTGATGACATAATTATGCATATTCTTATCCTATGGGCTTGAATTGCAATGAACCAACCAATGTACCACAATGGAAAGAGAACTTGTAGCAGCTCTATTTAGTTTTATTCCCAGTGTTATTGTGTAACTTTTTTCATATAATTGATTATTCTTCCAACAGCAAATTGCAGCACAAACAATCAGTAACAACTCCAATATTTACTCGTTAAACGGCTGCTAATGGTTAAATTTTTGTGTGACAAGACCTGCTAACTGATGTGTAGGACTAAATGGATCCTAGTTATGAATTATGTTACACAGAGACAGGGGATTACAAAAGAATTAAAAAGTGGTTTTATCCTAGAAGAAATGCATGTTCAAGAAGTCCTGGTTTTGTGAAGGTGCGCTGCAAATAAAGTGAGTAAAAACTTTGAGCTCATGGTAATTTAACCAGCTGGGCTCATACAAAAACATGCTGGCATTTTATTACAGTTCGTTGCAAGGAGTTGCAAACCTGTTTTATGGGCAAATTATACTAAAAGACTATGTTTTCATACTATTATTACTTATGTGGAAGAATTTCATTGTGGAACAGTATGGGTATTGCTTGGTCTTACAGATTGGTAATTTAGTTAAACTATCTTGAAAGGAAGGCTATCCAATATGGTGTTTATTATGTTCTTTTGTTTTATACAGTGAATGAACCTATCTATATACTACACATTTTCTTCCAAGTAAAAACTGAGAATCGTTGGGAGCCTTTCTTATTCTTTTTGCCTTACTGTAGTGTTCTCTGTAGTTGCTACTATGTAGTTTCTTTCCTCTATGTAATAGGTAACGCACCTCCCAAATCACAGTTGGTCCTTTCTGAACTCATATTAACTCAATAAATCAGGGGTAGATAATATGTTAACACTTCCAATCTGCAAAACCTATTATTTGCACAGGGATTTCATGTTTTTGCACCATGTAGAAGAGATCAAACAGAGGTACACATGCTTGCAGGCACTCTTTGACCAAACCTAATCCAGTGTTCCAAGTTCCAACTACTACCTGCGCACCCTCCAATTCACACCACTCATTTCTAGGTCCTTCCCTAGATATATATCCTCTCCTAATTCGACCTTTCTATATAGATAGAGCAGACTATCATCAATTAGCTAGCTTCAATTTGATCCATGGCTTTTGGATTGTACCACCATTCACAACCTACCACCACCATTGTGCAATCCAGCTATAACTAACCATGCTTGCTTCTAGTCTTCTACCTTATTGTCATGTTGCAACCACCACACCCAACTGAGTATTTCTCGTAGCTAGCTTGATGTATCTCCAACACCAACTTTCTCTTTACCTTGAGCTTGGAACAAGTTTTCTCTGTCTTGCAAATCATGCATTCCATGTCGGAAACCACTGCTTCATAGTGCTGATTAAGCTAGGATCACAAGTTAGAAAGAACCTCTAGTATTTCCTCTTTGGGAAATCAGGCAGCCGAGGTGGATTGAACATACTCCACCATGAGTGGTATGTCATAGTGTACATGGCAATATAAGAGCTCCAGGTAGATTGAGTATAGTAGCCGGCCCTTTCCTCCGGTCCGTCACTTGTTGCCCCTCTAACTATCTCAAGTTTGAGGAAGTTAAGCTTTTCGCCCTACTTTGAGTGTGAACTTTTTTTTTCTCCCTTTTGTTGGGAGGAAATTTAGAAAGCTACCGTGATTTATACCAAGCAATGTTTGTCGGATAATGACTTATAAATTGGTTTTGGAAGAATTTGCTCAAGTTCATCACAAAGATGCATACTTATATGTGCTTCTTTAGTAATGAGTCAATCTATGTACCGTTTCTTTTTTGTAAAGAATCAGAGAATCTTAATAAGCTCTTTATTTTCGCTTTTTAGTTTTATCTCAGTTGAATAGATAGCCACTAGATGATGCCCGCGCGTTGCCGCGGTTTGCAATGACAGACATTGACCTACTGTAAATGCTTATGTATGGATCAATTTTGCTGTTATTTCATGTGTTGATGGATGCAGCAACATAAGAGGGACATTTTATATACGTTATAGAGAGTACATTACATGGAGAAGAAGCAGAAGATGGAAATATTAGATTTACAAAAATCCATGAAGTTAGCGTCCGATGCTATACAAATGTACAAAAGTTGGTCACCCACAGCATCAGCGCTCCACCTATTACCAAAGAGTGAACAACCTGTAAATACACTTTATGTTGCTATTCTGTAACTAAATTAGGAATGAGTTATATTGTTCAATCCACTGAGGCTGGTTTTTTTTTAAATTTAAATCTCATTGGTGCAAGAAAACACAGTTGATCTACAATAAAAATAGTTCTTTGTAATGCAACAAAGCATGTCGCGACTAAGCTGCATAAAGAACAGGTTTTGTACAGTAGATTAATAAAGAATTGGATTCTACACACCTCATACATTGTATAAATTTAATTGCCACATTTCAAAATTCAGTTCAATCCAAAACTTAAAATTCAATTCGAAATTCACATTTTCAGCAGAGTAAATTTTAACAACAATGCAATATCCAAAAACAAATATGTCTCATTGAAAGTCACACAAAAATCATACCTTCAAATGTTCCAAACTCTTCGAACCAAAAAAAAAAAAAAAAAAAAAAAAATTCCAATCTCAATGCCAAAACATGGATTAAAAAAATCCTAACTAATAACTTGAAACTTTGTGAGAAATTGAATTGCAAAAACTTATGATGGTGGTCAATATTTATTTTGCTACAACAGGTTAAAATATTTTGATATGTAAAAAAAATTAAACTGAAATATAAGTTCAATTTATTATACAAAAGATGTCTGCAACATAATGAATTTTTAAAACAGGATCAAAAACAGAAACACAGACAATAAATGGACCATATGTACTGGATAGAGAAGAATGAACAATATGATCACAATCATGTATTAAAAAATACTGCATGTGTAAATAAACATTTTGACTGTGCAGCTTACATGGGATGGCCAGCAAATATTTGTGAAAATATTTTTAAATTGATTTGATCATCATGTAAGTGAACTTGTGAAAAATCATATCAGAAATGTATATTTGTGAACTATATGCACATTGCAGTAGTTCATTTCAAAATTTTACCTCGTCCTTTTTTTCACTCTGCAGATTCAAAGCATTGACAGTAATTACATCTTGATCTTGGAGATCAGGAGCAGGTTGATGACGTGTAGATGCTATTGTCATGATATTTGGAGCATGATAAGGTTTGTTGAAGCTACAGTGGTCAACAAAATTGTCTGAGATACTTTGATAAATTGGAAAAAATAGCCTTATTTTTTTAGAGGTATAAGATTTTACTTTGCTCTATACTCATCCATCTCAGGAATGCCTGGATTGATAAAAATGCATGTACTCATCCCAGTGTTTATGACTGTTTTCTGCAAAGTGAATAACAAACTTATTCAATAACAGCAAATAGCATTGCTACACAATGACAACATGTATCAGAAAGAGACAACTTTCTCGTACCAAAATGTCTGACTTTTGTGCTTGTCAACACGATCACAACTGAGGGAGGCAGAGAAGCTATCATGTCAATGTCAAGTTCATTAGCAAGTGTTTCCCACAAAGTAACCTTCAAATCTTGCTTCCTGTACAAATCACAAAGTCTATTGGTGCAGAACCTTACATGAATGCCATAACCTTCCCATTAATTTTAGGTGTTGTCTTATTTCACTATAGCTAACTTATGAAGTAAAAATTGGATTGGCTCAGCTTGAAACAAAAACTCATGTTAAAAAAAAAATAATATCCAATGTAGCAGGATGTACAGAATGGTTCTAGCTAAGAGAAACCTTGCATTTTGGATGTATAGCAAACGCTTGTGCAGGCCTACCATCAATCACAGTGTGCTCCAAGGGGTACACCAGTTTCAAACGACCAATCAGATCTAAATGATGACAACAGAATGAAGGACACAGATGATCAGAAGCAACAGTAACCAAATTTCAAAAATTGGTGAAACAAAACAGATGTGTTGAGTAAATAAAAATATTTGATCAACATTGACTGTAACAGCTAACTGAATACATCGTTATTTAAATATACTAAGCAGTGTAATGTAAAGAATCACAGCTAAACAACATCAGTATAAGAACATCAGCAGAAACAGCAATAACCAAAAAAGTGAAAACCAAGATATTAAAAATAAAAACATTATTTTATAAGTAGGTACATGGAAGAAGTTTATACCTTCAGAATAACATCATTATGTTCACGTGCAGGAAGTTGATCGAACTCAACAAAGCCAAACCAATATTTGGAATCAATGGAAGCAAGGCATAGGAAGGACATAAAAGTTGTGCTCGATGCTTAACAACAATGTACTTTTCCTGGCTATCCCTCGAGAAAAACTTTGAAATCTGGTACACAAAGCCAACTACGATTTTCTCTTTGACATCTTCATAGCCTGCTTCTTTTATCAAGACATGAATTGCATCATTCTGCGCATAACAAATCAAACCAATAAAATGGGAAAAACTGTAATCGATACATATCATAATCAAAGACACTGTTTTTGCTTACATGTCTGTCGTCGACCAAAACACATTGCAAACCATCAGGTCACTCGACAGGACTCAATATCTTCCCTCTCCACACCCGGCAGACTCGAACTTGTATTCAGTGTACAGATTTGTTAAATATATTAAAAAAAAAAATCTAACAACAAACGATGCATGAAATGAACCGACAAAACAAAATACTACAAAATAACTAAATCACACCATCACATTCAGAATCACATGCAAAAATGAACATTATCAGGCGCACAGCAGCACAAATCTTGTATAAAAATTGCATATCCTCTGCACAATTGTCAAACAAAAGAGAAAAGAGAAACCACATCCACCAACATCGCACCAATGCTGGTCCATTTCACAGACAATCAAACGCATGTGTAAATGCCTTTCAAGGATAGATGAAATAACAGTCAAATTTTGAAAGCAACACAAAACTGTCACATGCCTTTTAGCCCAAGCGATGTACCCAAATTGGTTTCCATTTGCCCAATCTGTTGTTAAAGCTAAGCAAGACAGTGCTATCACATTCTACCAACATGAGGTAGATCAAACATGAAGTTAAGATGAAATGGCATATTCCCTTGACCAACATGAACTTATAACCATGCATATTGACCAATAAGGTAAATGAGGAAATATCTATGTCTTGCTCTGTTCTTAATACCTGCGCCATTTAGCCCAAGCGATGTATCCAAATTGGTATGCATTTGCCCAGTCTATTGTTTAAATAGAGCAAACCATTTCTATTCCATTCTATCATGCACAATTGTTTTTTGGAGTGATACAGCTCTCCCAAACTCAAACCCAGAGCAACAAACCAACAGAATGAAAGACAAATCAAATAACAATATAACCTCCAAATCAAAAAAAAAACCCAAAAACAACGATCCTAACAATAGTCTATTCGAAAAGCACCCGAAGACCAAATCAAGCGCACCCCCTCATCAAAACCTCAACCCAGGCTTTGCATAGAAAACCCAGACTAAAAACACAGATGAGGAAAGTGATAGACACAAAACAGAACCCAGACATGATATAAAGCTGAGGCTTCTTTGCTTCGCAAATGCAAACGCATCGTGCAAAAGAAGACATCGACAACACGTGTTTGATATCCCAGACACATTATAAGGCAGGTGTCGAGTAAGTGGCATTTTTGTGAATAGATTCGAACTGGGGGCGGAACCGTATTTTCGCACAGTAAATGAACAGTTGTAATGCCTTCCTGCTATAGTATATAGAATTAGTATTGTTCAGTAATAACTCAAATGTTTCTTACTCCCTCCTAGAGAAAAATCTGTTTTACCCTAACGAAAAATGTTCAATACAGCAAACAAATAACCAAATAATAGTAACTTTGAGACTCTCCTTATGGCACACAAAAAAGACAAAAAGAAATTGACAAGCTCGCTTGAGAGTCATCCACACCTTCTCCCACTATTAGAGTTATATTTTGCTCTCCCTACAGTTTCACTTTTACAGTCTACTTTTGCTGCAGTTCCTCTTCTACATATGCAAGACCGGTGAATAGTAAATCACACAGAGAAGATCATTTCAATCTTGATTCAGACATCATCCATCCCCTCAAGCTTTTTACTGAGAGTTTTTTCACTTTGCTTTTTATTTAAATTAATAGGTAAGGCATGGAGTCCTGAATTAATTACTTTATCTCCTTTCAAAAGTCACATTGGTTTACCAATCTATCAATGGTAACGTGAATGCTTCTATTTCTTAAATTATTTTTAGTGTCTTGTAGCCTGAAACGGTTCTGCACCATATAAGATTTGCAGGCACACTTTGACCCAAACCCAAGCTTGCTACTCGGTTATATTTTCATCATCTGAGATGAGGATGAAGACCAACAAATCCATTTGGACTGAGAGCAGCAGAGCTTTCATGTGCCAAAGTTTTGACTGAAAATTTTCCATGACTTTTAGGGTTTACTACGAACTTTTGAAATATATCAATATTTGGAGAAGACTTCCTAATACATATAGAGACCGATAACTCTTGAGCGTGCGATGCCAGCACTTGAAGAAAGGGATGGTGCGGCTGCCCTTGAATCAAAGCCAAGAAATTGTTAAGACTATGTAACTTCATTGTCATCATTGACATATAGACCGGATAAAGTCGAATGAAATTTCATTAATTAATCATACTTCTTTGGGTAAGGGTATGGTATGTTAATACATCTCATGCATCAATTTTGCCTTAAAGTTGTAAAATGAGTCCTTAAAGTAGTAATATTAGTCCTTAAATTAAGTTGTAATGTCTTTAAAGTTACAACATTAGTCTTCATATGACTTTAAAGTGGTCATTGAGTTCTCAACGTTGTAACATGAGTCCTCAAAGTTGTATCAACTTCTTTTCTATCACTTTGAAGACTCAGTTACTACTTTAAGCACACATTTTACCACTTTAAGCACACATAAAGATTAATGTTCTAATTAAATTTTGAATTAAATTCAGTTTACCCCACTGTGGTTTAGAGGTGAATTCATTTTACCCCACTGTGGTTTAAGCACACATTTTACCACTTTAAGCACACATAAAGATTAATGTTCTAATTAAATTTTGAATTAAATTCAGTTTACCCCACTGTGGTTTAGAGGTGAATTCATATTAGTCCATAAACTTTCAATTTCATCAGATTACCCCCTGAACTCGAGGGGGTAATCTGATGAAATTGAAAGTTTAGGAACTAACATGAATTCACCTCTAAACCGCAATGTGGTAAACTGAATTTGATTCTTAAATTTTTTACAACTACAGTAGGAACTCATATTACTACTTTAGGGACTCATTTTACAACTTTAGGACAAATTGATGCATAACATGTATTAACACATTATAAAATTATCCTACTTTCTTTTGCTAACTATTCCTAATTCTAGTAGATTAACACACAAATATTTGGCTCCCATGTGCTTTAGCCATTTAGCGAGCCTCTACAATAGTACATGTGAGATCATTCACAGAATTAGCTCCTTGAGTCCTGGTATAAGATCTATTCATTACTAAAAATGGAGGTTCTCTTGGTGAAGCAAGAGTTGCATTGTTACTTAAGATGGAAACAACTGCTGATATTGTTGGCCTGTCAGTCACGGATTTTTGCACACACAAGAGGGCAATCTTGATGCATCTCAAAACTTCGTTGATCGGGTACGATACACACATAGACGAGTCGACAATTTCCAAGGAATTACCTTCTCTCCATGAGTTCCAAACCTGAAAAAATAGAGAAAACAGTTTCCATCATAAATTCAGCAAGAAGAAGTTTGATAAATGGTCTTTGTCTGCAACTGCTAGTTTTTTTTATCGTGATCACTCGATTTCCTCAAAAGCTTATAAATTGACTAGTTTACTTACATGTTCAACCAAATTTGACTCGGGATACACCTCATTGTAATAACCAGCATTCTGTCTACCAGAAATAATTTCCAGGAGTAAAATGCCGAAGCTATATACATCAGATTTAAATGAAAAATGTCCCTCCATTGCATACTCAGGAGACATATATCCACTGTAGATCAAAAAAAGAACAATCAAGTTCATGTTATATGAATGCTCAAAACTAGCGAATTTTTATTTGTGCTCTTGTAACATGGATTTTCAACTAGAACGTGGCAAACTGAATAGATCGAAGCAAATAAAGAGCACGCATTGAGCACCAGAATACTTGAGATCGATGTCTATGTATCTTCTATGTTTTAGAGGAACTAACGACTTACTATGTTCCAACAACACGATTGGTGTTTGCTTCACTTTGGTCCCCTCTAAATATTCTGGCCATACCAAAATCTGCAATTTTGGGGTTCATACAAGCATCTAGAAGAATATTGCTTGCTTTAAGATCTCTATGGATGATTCTTAATCTCGAATCTTGATGAAGATATAAGAATCCTCTAGCAATTCCACAAATGATCTCAAAGCGTCTTGTCCAATCTAATTGAGCTCTTTTTTCTACATCTTGAAAATATAAGAAATTTAGACCAAAAGTCTTGTCTTTGTAAGTTCAAGAAATTAGTACAAGAAGAACTAAGACTTACTGAAAATGAAGGAATCCAAACTCTTATTTGGGACGTATTCATAGATTAGCATCTTCTCATCGTCTTGAACGCGACAACCTAAAATCCTGACAAGGTTCCTATGTTGGAGTTTCGCAATCAATACAACCTCATTCTTGAACTCTTCAATTCCTTGGCCTGAATTCTTCGAAAGTCTTTTCACTGCTATTTCCTTTCCATTATAAAGCACACCCTGAAATTACAATAATATTCAAGTTTAACACATTACATTAGTATTGCATACAAATCCAGCACTTAAATATTTATGAATTAAATTCAGTTTACCCCCATGAGGTTTGGGAGTAACTTCATGTTAATCCCTATACTTTCAATTTCATCAGTTTACCCCTCAAACTTTTGAATTTTCCTCAACCATGACCAATGTTCTATATTCTGTCTAAATCAGACGTTAACTGCTGATAATTTTAACCTTAACTGTGGGGCCTGTATCTAGAATTAACGGTCAATTCAAACGGAATATGAGAATTTGGACACGGCAGACAGAAATTGAAGAGTTCAGGGGGTAAACTGATGAAATTAAAAATGTAGGGACTAACATGAAGTCACCCTCAAACCACAATGGGGTAAACTGAATTTAATTCTAACCATATACATAATTTGATTTTAATTTAGGGAAAATTTTCAGAACAGTACATCAACTTTACACTACTGATAATTTAGGTTTCCTAAGTTTCTGAAATAGCACATTAATACATGAACTAACAAATTTGACATTATTTTTGTATATGACGTTAAGGTTTCCGTTAAGTAGCATATTAAGTGTATTATTCTGAAGGACAAATTGGTCAGTTCAACATTTTGATCTGGAAGGAGGACACAAATTGATTTTTTATTTTTTTTTTTCGATAAGAGGACAAAAATTGATTTGGAGAAATATGTAAGAGGCTTTTTCTTTTTTTCCAATTAAATGTCTTTCTAAATTTTAATTCAAAATTGTAGAATATAAGGTAAGGATAGAATTATGGTGTCAAAATACCATTTCACCCTCTGTATTTGACCCCGTTACAGAAAACTTAACGGCGTGTACAAAAATGATATTATGTTTGTTAGTTCATGTACTGGTGCAAAGTTGATGTACTGTTTCTATAATTTTCCCTTCAATTTATAACACATCGTATCAATTATGATTTCAGAAGAAATTCTGATCAGGCCAAGTACCTTGTAGACTGATCCAAAGCCACCTGTTCCAAGCTTGTTTGCGACAGAGAAGTTATTGGTGGCTGATGCTATTGTTCTTAGATCAAAGAATGGTAAATTTGAGTTTCTGCTTTCATCATCAAGATGTGCAGTGGCGTTTTCCAAGTAGGATGACCCTGTTGTAGTTCTGAAAAGATAATGATTTTGTATTTGTTTACCTGCTTGCCATCCGGTACAGAACACGCGAGTAATCTTTCAGAAGTAATCTATGTTATTATGGTGAAATCAAGACACCAAAGTAAAAGGAAAAGTATTTACCTTTTCTCATCCTTTTTACTAACCAATACAAAAGGCAAATTGATAGAAATGATGCTAGAACTGATGCTAGTGAAATTGCCAGCTTTCTCCTCTTGCTGCGAGAACCATTTGACATTGTCGCATATTGAGCTGCAAGATCAGAACTACTATCAACAAAAAAGATACATCCAATGAACTTGAGCAAAGAATTTAGATAGATAAGCATCGTATATACCTAATACTGTTGCATTAACTCGTATATATAAATCTCGACCAGCATTTGGGAGTGTCCTTGTGTCGATCATGTCCCCATGCCATGTCACGCATCCAGTCTCTTCACCGCTATCATATGCAGTGGAGTATGCAGTGCATGAACAATTTCTCAAGCATTCTTGCTCACACTCTTCCATACTCAAAGTCATGTCTAAATGTGCCATAGACGATTCTGGTACTTTGACATGTTCCACCTTGACAAATCCTTCCCTCTTTTGACATGATGATACTCCTACTTTCCTTAGGCATCCACCCGACGCGTCGCTCATGTACCAATCAGTTGGTGACTTGGGTTCAAAGCCAGGCAGGCATTGGCAGGTGAGGGTATTAACATTGTAAGAATCACAGTGACCGGTCGGACCACATTGTCCGTAGAAATCACAACGCTCTAATGGGGCAGACCAATAATCTGTCCATTGATATGCTCGATCATTCCATGTAGACCGTAAAAGGATCCCCGATTCATCTAGCACCGTTCTTGTTACATTTGCTTGATTGGTGGTAGCTGTATGCATAACAGATAGAGACCTCATCTTCATTGTTCACCACTGTATATACACTACCCCATGTCTGGCCGATCCTCATTACAGACCGCCACCGTGGAGCTCCGTCTTTGTAAACAAACATCTGTGGCATTCCACTTGGTTCAACCCCGTATGAACAGTTCCCGGTTCCGGGGTCATCTTTGGACTTCCAAGATGTAAGCAACCAATTTAGCCCTGACCGCCGGTTCAACCCAAGTTTCATAAATGGAAGCAGTACATTTGTGGGATGATCAAAGCCTTGCCACAACACCCTTTGGCTATCCCCATTGTCAACCAAGACAAGATTTCCTGTATCCAGAAGCTTGGCAATTGAATTGTTTGGAGAAGAGAGAGTGACATTAGCAGACCAAAGAGGGAAACTTGGGTCACTTCCATAGATGACAAGGCCTCCAATTTCATTTATGGATAGCACTCCAGAGGTATCAGGGACAGGGTTGTCTCTGTTTGCAACCCACACAACTGTTTGCTTAGAAACTTGGTTATACCATACTCCAACGTAACGGTTTTGAGAATCACCTGGACTGAAAAATCCAAGTGCAAAGGTTTTCCCGCTGGATATTAAGATATCGCCGTCTTTGATGGCTTGGTCTGGGGTAATGGCATCAAGGGAAATGCATAAGGGAATAACAGGCAGGATCAGCAATATACTGACAAACCACTTGTTAGAATTCATGTTTTACTGAATGAGGCATGTAAGTTCTACAACACAATCTTAATCTACCCTCCAACTCTCAAACAGAACTTCCAAGTCTTGAAGTTCTTGTAGTCCCTCGTAGTTCAATTCAAGGTTTTCACACATCATCTTCTTTTCAAAAAATTTAAGAATTTAATTCAGTTTTTCTACATATTGATGTGACTGGGACTGAAAAAAGAAATCCTTATATTCAATGAGTTTACGATTAGAATAATTTTTCTGACCTTCATCTCTTTCCTAGCTGATTCCTACCTTCTTCTCCATCCCACAGCTCCAATACGTTGATCGGTTTCGTCTCCTCCTCTCTGTTGAATTCATAGGTGAGTACTTTATTCTCTCTTCCATTTTTTTTTTCATTCAACGTGGGCGACCATGAATACTCTCTCACGTCCAAATTGCAAGAACGGAATCACCTCAAACTTACTATGGTATAGTATTTCTCTTATTTTTGGTCAAAAAATAGTATTCAATCTGGGTTTTGTTAATCCGGTAGTTAGTGGGTGTAGACACGACTCCTAATCTCTCATATACTGACAAAGAAATATAGACATGGGGTTTTGTTTGTTAACTTGATCTGCAAGAACTCGGAACATGTTAACTTTACTAATACTCTTCTTCTTCTTTTTTTTTTTTTTTTTACCTGTATCTTGTGCTCACTATTCATAAAGCATTATTTTTAGAACGTTCGCCCGTTGACAGAACACGAAAATCTTCATTGAATTTTTCAAAATATCACATCAGATTTTTTATTTTTTTTATGATGTCAAGATCATAATTGCATGCAGAAAGAAGTACAGAGTTGGAAGAAATGATTAAGTAGATAAAGTAGTCTGGGGTTCCATCCAAAACTAATTGGCAATGGATAGAGTGACCCAAACCCTTATAAACTCACAGACAATGTCACATATTCCCAATGTAGGATTGATATCTCAACATGCCCCCGCACGTGTGACGAATTTTCAAGTCTAACACGTGTACAACATTTGGGTGACGTGGAGTGTGTGTAGCCATTGGGCTTCACACGTAGACGTGGGTAACCTGCTCTGATATCATGATAAAGTAGTATGTGGTTCACATCCAAAACCAATTAGTAATGGATGGAGTAGCCCAAAGCCTTATAAACTCACCTGCAATGTCTCATATTCCCGATGTAGGATTGATATCTTAACAAGAACCAATCTCATTCCTCTTCCAAGAAAAGGGGTGAAACGTTAATTCATCAAAATGTCAATTTACCACAAGTACGTCACACGTCAGAGACTAGATTCTCGTAATGGCATATTGTACATGTTGATATGTGAATCTGGTCATTAATTTACTTGCTAACGAAATACATCCTAGACCGTTGGCCTCTACCGGGCTCTTACGATGGTACATGTCACATAATTGATAGAATCATCTTCACTGGGTACCAGCTTTCTTCACTAGAAATGCAGGTTTTTCCGGCGGAGGAAGAGCTGCATCATTACTTAACATTCCTAGAACTGCTGACATGGTTGGTCGCTCGGTCAGAAAGTCCTACACACACAAGAGCGCAAGTTGTATACATCTCAGAACTTCATCAAACTGGAATGAGTCTCATGTTGGAACAGCTAGCTTAGCTAGCTTGAGATCGTATGCATGCTCTTTCTCCATAATCAATTTCGCGCTCTCGAAAACAGAAAAAAGGGGCACTGCCCAAGAACAGGGGCTCCGGGAAATGAGCACTTATTATGTTTGATTAAGTTCTATGTCTTTTGTTAACTTAATCTTAAGATTAAGTTAGTTAACTTCGTAGTAATGTTGTAGCAACACGTTGGATGAAGAAATCAACCATGTATTGAATGTTGAGATATATATCTCACATTAGGAAAAATGGGACCTTGTCTGTGATTTATAAGGGTTTAGGCCACTTCATTCATTGTCAATTGGTTTTGGATGTGAACCCCAAACTACTTTATCATGGTATCAGAGCGGGTTACCCACGTCCACGTGTGAAACCCAAATGCTACCTCGAAGATTCGCCACATATGCGGGGGCGTGTTGAGATATATATACTACATCAAGAAAAATGGGACCTTGCTTATGGTTTATAAGCAGGGTTTGGGCCACTCCATTCATTGCCAATTAGTTTTAGATGTGAACCCCAGACTACTTTATCTATCATTAAAATAGTCAGTTTGCAATAGTTGTGAATAATGTTTTCAATTGAAAGCATGCAGCTTATAGTAATTACATGATCTCTATATTGTTGTCCATTTCTAGTTCATCTTATTCTCGGAACAAAAGAATAACAATTCTATGTTCCTGTTCTTGTTCTACTGTCTAAAATCTGTATGGAACAACGAACGAATGTTAGCAATTTAGTTTCTTTGGTATATGCCTGTTAACAAATTACAAATGTACTCAAAATGCAGATTGGTGAGTTCGGATCGCTTTCGTTTGTGGACTGGCTCCGACCAAATCAAGCACGACTCAAAGCAGGCTTCTCCCAAGGAGACAGCGTTCATGCTAGTGACAAGCCACCGATTCCGGCATACTTCGGCGGTAGCGACGTGGTTAGTGTCGGAGCCATGTTCGACGGTCTTCAGGTGTGGCTTGCTAGGCGTCGACCTAGTGGGAACTGGGCTCATGTTTGTTACTTGGGCCTGAGTTCTAGCGGGTTAGCCAGAGACAAAACATTTGGGCTTCTTAAATTTTGGTTTCGAATCTAGGATCCAGGTGGCTTTACAATAAAAATTTGGGACCCAGGCCAGGACTTTTCTTAGTTCAGTACCAATTTTTTTCTTGGGATCAATACATGCAAGGAACTGTCGGGATTATTGATCTAAGGTTGTCAGCGAGTATCCTAATTGATGTTGCGAAAAATTTATTGTCAGTGCCTCTTTCTGACGGCCCTTAAAGAGCGGGTCACTGTGTAATATGGCTTGTGCTTATTGAATAAAATCATCTGACCTCCTTTCATTCAAAAAAAAAAACTCAGACACAGTGTATGTTTAGTTTGGTCTTAGATCCTAGAGGAAGTTGCCTCTCAAGCTACTCAGAGATTGATCCCTAGCAGTTGAAGCAAAACTAAATAGACCTGATTAGTAGTAACAGTGAGAGCTTTCTTGTTTTGTACTATTGAACATCTTATTGCATATTCCATTCATTCTCATTAGCTAGGTATCATTGGACTTTACCAAGTTGAAGTTCATGGAGTTAAAGTATCGTACCGGCGATTGGGAAGTAATGCAATGTTAAAACAAACGATTTCTCTTTGGTTTTCCTCCAACATCAGTGCTTACTGATCTTGCCAACAACCACCCGCACTCAAACTCTCAAAGCCTTTTCATGAGAATCTAGGAGAACATAATCAAAGTTTTGCAGTAGTAATGAACCAACGCATGTACCACTCATTTAGGAGCTTTAGGAGAACAAAGGGCTAGCTGTTATATCTTTTCTTATGAGTGACCAATTAAAGGTTTTACAGGGTACTATAGAATATGGGAACTCGTTGTGGAACATCACAAAAATCTTTGAATACAACACCATGCACGGATTGAGTTTGTGAGGCTATTTCACACCTCTAGTTGGATGATTCCCTACATATTCTACACAAATTGGAGAGAATGAAACAAAGAATTTGCAGTTTGTTTGTGAGGCTATTGGTGTGGTACTTTCTCCCTAAAGACAAGAACCCCTGCATCCAAATATTTCAAGTTCGTAGCGAAAAAATCAACAGCAACTTAAAATAACTCAATGGAATCCTGTTCATGCGCAAGACTACCTGGAGCTAGTTTGTAACTAGGGTATATAAAATGAAAAAATTCATGTAACTTTGAGGCTCTCTCCCCATGATAAAGTGCCATGGCCAAACATTTGATTCTCCGGTTAAAGTAAAGCCAATTGATTCTTAAATTTGAATCATTTTGTGCATTAACAATATCGTGCAGAAGGTCATGCCATTGGCTTTACTTTCACTATTCGATTTGATCCATCTGTAATACTGGGCAGAACAAGACCTAGCGTGCTGCAGAAACATCATGATCATATCTCACAATGGCCCCCGCATATCCCCGTGAATCAACAACCTCAACCATTCAATCCCAAATGCCAAAACTTTTTCATGTGAGTGATTGAATGTGCCTGAGTATCGTGTCAGCAATGCATTGCACATAGCACTGTATGTACTGCAAAGCTTTGAGAAGAGGAGATGCACCACTCAGTTGTACATGTTTCAATAATACTCTCCTCACCAGTCAAGTTCATGTCTGATCAAGTTCATTTTTTTACCGTCTTCTTTTTACACGAATGATATATGGTTCAAAGTTTAGGGTTGATTTTAAGTAGTTTTTGAAATTTCTGTGATGGAAATTGTTTCTGATCTATCGAGTGATCGATCTTCATACTTCTTCTTGACATATTTACCAACGCTTTCCTTGATGGAATCCTAATCCTTTAGGGCAGTGACCGAAGGTGGCTCAGCTGGTAAACTCCATCGATGGAATGACAGAAATACGCTGCAAATATCTTCGGAATTAGCAAATGCAATGACCTAGCTAGTGAGAAGGACGCCTGAATCATCCAGATTCAATGTCATATATGAATTATTGGTGCAAACTAGGGAGTGCACTGATGAGTCTGGGATAGCTAGCGTGGCACTTGGTGCTTCACCTTTGAATCTCAAACATGTGAACACAGACATGACACCAATTGGTGGTGCAGTTATTTCTACGTACTACGTACAGGAGCTGCTGAATAGATCGATGCATGCGTGATAAAAAGCTACGGGTCTACTTTTCATTTCCAACACCCGAGCCACTAAAAGCGCCAAACTGCGAGTCGGGTCGGGTCGCAACGATCTAGAAGGGAAGGATAGTTTGGTACTATGAACAAAGCCTACGGTATGATCATTTTTTGTGGCTATATAAGGAGCACCAACAGGTTGCCTCTACAGCTCTGTTTATTCAAAGCCCAGATCCTCTCTTCTCATTGACTGATCGGAAGTAAACAATGGATGTCATTTTGGCCAGCGCCACAGACGACGACGATGATGAAGACGTCGAAGGCATCATGCATTTAACTGGTTTTGTGGAAATGAGAGGTGTAGGGAAATTGGGTATGTGATCTTATGCATCATTGTTATATATTTACTTATAATTATTCAGTTGGTTTTGTATAACAGATTAGTGTTGTATCGTAAGGTTGTGATTGTTGGCATTGTTTTGTTGGAAAATTTTGCAGACCGTACTACGGAATATGATCATGTTCCTATGATCAGGAGCTACTCCCAACGGGAGGTTCGGTGTTGTCTAGGCTTCGCTGCATCATCCCTTCTAGAATGCTCACGAAGGTTGCCGAAGCTTGGAGAGTCGAACACATTGCCTGAGTATATCTCATCGCTTCGTCGCTTATTATGTGAATTTCTTTTTGGCGACCAAGTCGATGATATGGGTTAGCTCATTTTCAGTCATGGTGGTGCCTAGAGGTGTTTGAAGGATTAATGAACAAATACCCCTTTGACTTTTAGGTTGAACTCACCCATATTATTCACCCACCCACCGGAGACGAGGAGACTTTGAGAAATTAGCAATTGCTTAATTCAGTTTCCAGCTTTGTTAATTATTATGTTCCCTAAACCTGCTATGTATAAATAGAGGGTTAATTTTTATGTTCCCTAAACCTGCTATGTATAAATAGAAAATGTGCCACTACTGCCGTCCCTTATTAGGGGTGGTAAGAAAATCAGAATTACATATAATTGAAGTCTCAAATGTAAAGTCAAACCGGCCAACACATTGGATGAAGAAATTAACCAAATCAGAGTTGCATGTAAATGTAAAATCAAACCGGCCAATACGTTGGATGAAGAAATCAACCATGTATTGAAATGGTGAGGTTGCAATAGTTGTGAATAATGTTTTCAATTTGAAAGAATGCAGCTTATTCTAATTATATGATCTCTATGTTCTTAATATTGTTGTTGATTTCTAGTTCATCTTATTCTCGCGGAACAAAAAAAAACCGATTCTCTGTTCCTGTTCTTGTTCTACAGTCCAAAATATGTATGGAACAACGAACGAATGTTAGCAGTTTAGTTTCTTTGGTATATGCCTGTTAACAAATTACAAATGTACTCAAAAAAAGACACAGTATATGTTTAATTTGGTCTTAGAGACTGATCCCAGCAGCAGTTAAAGCAAAAACTAAATAGTCTTTGATTAGTAGTGGTAGTAGTAGTAGTATTAAAAGTTTAAAACAGTGCAAGCTTTCTTGTTTTGTGCTATTGAACATATCGCATATGCCAATCTCATTAGCTAGTTGTCATTGGACTTGACCAGGTTCGAGTTTATCGAGTTAAAGTACTGTAGCGGCGAGTGGGAAGTAATGCTATGCTAAAACAAACAATCTCTCTTTTTTTTCCTCCAACATAAGTGCTTAAATGCTTACTGATCTTGCCAACAACCACCTGCACTCAAACTCTCAAGGCTTTTGATGAGAATTGAGAAAGACCCACTAGTAGTCTCAAGCTCTCAATCACTCGAACTCATTTCTTGGTCCTTCCCCTCAGAGAAATAATGGTAAACTGATCAGGACAGTTTTACAAGTTCGGAGGCATTACTCATTTGTAGCATATCTCTCTAAAGTGGAAGTAATACAAAGTGAAGTCTCAGTAGTGAAAGGAACATGCTGGATTGCTGGAATGAAGAACTATGTGGAGAAGATGAAGAAACTAGTTTGCATGATTTTCCCATCATTCATGTAATCAGAAAGGGTCGCACTGTGATTGATATAAGCAATGCTTTCAATAAGAATGGATGCTTTGCATTCTAGTTTATCATTCTATTTGTAAACATGTATGAAACAATGAACTAGTAGTTTCTTTGGTTTGTGCATCTGATCAAATGACTCGGAACTTCAACAAAATTAAGCTTACAGTTAGTTTGATCTTTGATTCTAGAGGAAGTTGCTGCCATGATAAATTAGAGAGGAATTTGAAGTTCATGGCGTCAAAGTGACTGTAATGGCCAAAATCATTTCCAATAGTAGCTTCGCATTTCCGGTCAAAAATGAGTCCTTACCAAGTTGAAGTTGATGGTGTAAAGTAACTTTTTTCAACTTACTGCATTGTCATAACAAACTTCTTTTTTTTTCTCTGTTTTCCTTCAACATCACTTCGCAATTAGTACTAGTTTACTCACATAACCTCATATCTGAACAGCAATTTCCAGCAAACAAAGAATGAAATAGGCAAGACATCAAGTATTCCAGTCCTAAAATGAATAACTCTGCTTTCAAAACTCATATTATGGTAAGGCACCTCCACAAATCACAGTTAGTCCTTTCTGGACTCATATTAACTCAATAAATCAGTGGTAAAATTATCTGAAGATATTTAATCTGTAAAACTTATAATTATACAGGATTTGTTATCTATCTGTAACGTTTCTGAGCAATATAGAGGAAGAGATAAAACAGAGGTACACAATGCATGCAGGCACTCTTTGACCAAACCTAATTGAGTATTCCAACCACTACCTGTACACCTTCCAATCGAAACCACTCATTTCATGGTCCTTCCCTGCTCATTTGCTTTTATTTTCATTATCAAAGAAATAAGAGAATATAAGAGGGTGCCTTGTATCCTCTCCTATTTCAACCATCCTATTTGGCTGGCTTTAACATATATGCTTCATGGCTTTGCGATTATACCACCATTCACCACCAACACCACTACCATTTTGCAATACAGCTATAACCTTACTTACTTCTACCTTATTGTCATGTTGCCACTGCACCACTTAAGTATTGGTCATAGCTTGATACACATCCATGCCAACACCATAGATTTCTCTCTACCTTCAGCTTGCGACAAGTTTTCCCTGTCTTGCAAATCATGCATTCCACTGGTTTATAATGTCGATTAAGCTAGGATCACAAGTTAAAAGGAAACTCCTGTGATTCTGCCAAAATGGAGATTTTCCTGGGGTGATGAATTTAGTGGCTCCGAATCAGTCCTCTCTGAGTGTTTCCCATTCTGTGTCTTGTGAACGGTATATGAGTGATGTGTTCTACTCTACACGGCAATTTGAGGAACGTAGGTGGATTGAGCCTAGTAGCTGGCTCAAAAGAGTATGTTTTTTTTCTTTTTGTGCTACTGGAAGGCAATACAACAGAAGAGAAAGCGAACAACTAGGGGGTGGAGGTGCCCCATCATACAGCAAAGTGTGAACCAAGGAGGAAGGGGGACTTTGTAACCAAGAGGCCGGACACATCCTCCGACGAGCCAGCGAAGCAACGAGATCAACAAAAGAGTATGTTGATCTTTGGAAGTTCAAGCAATCCTCATTTAGGAGTTAGGACACTCTTTTACAAAGCAGGCACTACTCCATCAAATTGTTGCACATCTAATTAAGCTTTGCATCCTATTGTGAGTGTGAACCCTTTTTTCTCCCTATTGTGAGTCTAGAAAGAAACCCTGATCTAGACCAACCAATTTTTTGTTGGAAAATCACTTGAAAATGCTTTTGGAAGAATTTGCTCAAATTGTCACAAAGATGCATCATGCATGGTTTTGTGTCCAGTATAGATCGCATGTTTATTCATGTTTTTCGTTTTTGCAATGAATCAGAGATTATCCAGAAGCTCTCTACTTTTGGCTTTTTAGTTTTGTCTCGAACAGTTGAATAATCATTAGAACTCAAACACTTCCCACTCCTTAACTAGATAAAATGACTAGATGGATGCCATCATGAATACACAGAGAAAAGGAGATTAAAAATCGGTTTTACCCTAAAGAAAATGTGCAATACAGCAAAGAAATAACCAAATAAATGAGTACTGAGTAGTAACTTTGAGATTCTCTCTCTCTCTTTGTGGTAAATTTACAAGCTTGATTCATCCACATGCCAGGAGGCTTTTAGAGTTTGTGGTAGATTAACAATTGTTATGATTTAATCCAAGTTTAGGAGTAGCAATGAACCTACATATGTCCACTCATTTAGGAGCTTTTAGAGAAGGAACAAGCTGTTATATGCCTTATCTAGGCAAATCTTGATTCAGAAATCAAATCTTCCATATCTTTTTACTGAAAATTCTGCACTTTGCTTCGTTTTTAGAAGATCAAAACAAGAATGCCTGCAAGAGTCTTGTACCATTTAACTTACAAACTGGCAAACATTGAAGCAGACTATCATTTACCCTTCTTTGTGCAAGTACTAGTAACTTAAATCAGTCCCAAAATCATTTACTCTGGTTTAAAAACTTAATAATGGTAACCCAACTGCATCAATGGTAGTACAAATTTTACTTGGTCAAATCATTATATTCACTAGTAGTCTCTTGTAGCCCGTGATGGTTCTGCACCATGTAAGAGTTGCAGGCACACTTTGACCAAAACCCTGTTGTCATCCTCTTCTACTCTCTCAGCTTTAATTTCACCATCAGAGAACTGAGGATGAAGACCAACTGACCAACCAACCATTTTGACTGAGAGCAGCAGCTAGAGCTTCCATGTGCCAAATGCTTGACCGAAACTTATTCCAGTTTTTATCTGAAATTTCAAATCCGCTTCCTTTTGTTACCTCCTCTCCTATTTATACACAGTATATCATGAACTGTGCTCCCATGGCTATTTGTTATGATCCATGGCTTAACTACTACCACTCAACCACTGTGCTCCCAGCCAGCTATAACAACCTTGCTTGCATTTTACCTTATTGTCATGTTGCCACAGCACCGCCAAAGTATTTGTGATCATGGCCTACTATATGTCCATCACCAGAAACTATTCTCTAGCTACCTTAATTTGCTTGCCACATCTTTCCTTAAGCTACCTTAGTATTTAGTTATTTACTACCCTGATTTGTTTTTGAATATTCATCATTAAGCTAGGATCACAAGTTAGAATGAAACTCAGGTGCTTCTCAAACATTGAGCGTATGGGTGGGATCTGAGCAATGAGGCTGAATCCTACTCTTTGGATCTTGTTGGTGCACCTGTGCTATGGACGTAGTATGTTCTGGTGTAGATGAGTTCCGTTGTACCACGAGTGTCGAAGATTAGGACGGATTGAGCCAAATAACCTGCACTGGGAAGCACGGAAGCACGGCACTCGGTTCCATCTTGTGCGACATGCATGATTAGTATCTTCTCCTGCTCAAGAAAATGAAAGCATGGAGGCGATGATATGAGAGCCTTCTGGGGATTATTAGAGACATCTGGCAAATGCAGATGTAGCCTAGCAGAAGCACAAGTGAACTACAAATCTTGCAACTACAGATCCGATACAATGCCAAGTCCAGCTTTGCATTCTGAATTTCTGATTGTTATTAATTTGGTATCTTTTATGAACTGGCTAGGGATATATTGTTGAACTACAAATCTCTGCAACGAGTGATCTATTAAGGTGTGATTGATTGATAATCAACTACATGTAATGCAGTGATCAAAATAAGCCACAATGTCGTATGAATATGTAATCGAGAATAAAGCAAATGAAAATTAAGCTATAATGCTTAATAGTCATCTTAGCGTGTAAATAGTCATCTTGGCGACACAAATGTTAAACTTGTTAACAGTCATCTTAGCGTGTAATGCTTTATATGTAAGAGAAGAGAAAACCACATTAACGAAAATTGGATTAATACACAGTCAGTAAACGGGCTGAAATTGATATGCACTGGAGGGTCGGGTCGGGTCACAACGGTCTTCGAAGGGATTATTTATTGGGCAATGCGCAACCCTAATTCATGTGGCTATATAAAGAGCACTAAACAGACCACTGAGACCAGTTGCCTCAACTCCAACCCCATCTTATTTTATCCCAGCCCAGATCTTCTTAATTTCAACATTTTTGATTGATCGGAAGTAGCAATGGACGGCACATTGGCCAGCGCCACAGGCGACGATGATGAAGACGTCGATGGCATCATGCATTTACCTGGTTTTGTGGAAATGACAGGTTTAGGGAAATCGGGTAGGCAGTCTTATGGCATCATTTTTATTTATTTGTTATTCAGATGTTTCTTTATAAGAGATTAGAATTGTGTTGTAAGATTTTGATGGTTGGTATTGTATCGTTGGGAACTTTTGTAGATATTTGGAGGGAGTGGAGGCGAACCGGAGAGAAAAGTATCAACTCCACGTGATACTGGCTCTTCACCCCTCAATCTCTCCAGGATCTCTACTGAGCTTGTATCCGTCTTCTTTACTTGTAATTGTAGCAGCTGAGCCAGATCAGTCTTTGATTGGTACAGTTTGGTACAGCTGAGCATTTCATGGATTGGAACATATACATAAATACTCAGCTAGAGATACTAGTTTGATAAGATTACAGCACATAAAGATGAGGGCTGTCCGTTTCAGGAGAAACTTGTTAATTTGGAATTCAAATGAAAGTCTTGATGAGATTTTAGGCAGACTTACCCATTGTAACAGTGTTGTAAAAGAAAAGAATTGACAGTTGTTATAGTCTCAATCAGTCTAAATTTGTGCAAGAGACATTTATCGTAGTATTAACTTCTCAACTGAATGTAGTTGGGCATTTGTTGAGCAACCCAAAATTCTAGATAGGCAAGAATTGAACATTCATTTGAATTTTGAACCACCACACTGTCAATTCCCACCCTAGTGCATCGTGCATGAACTAGTTAGCTAGGTTTGATATGTTCCATCACTTTACTCAGTGTGCCACCAGGCCACCACAACCACCGTAAACTGTACTCAAAAACTCTTGGAGCTCCAATGTATACAGACTACAGTAGACACATCATTGTAAATACAAACACATTACTAGCTAGCTTGCTTGCTTGTTTGCTTATATAGTAATATAGCCTTTTGAACCTACATTCTGGTGGAAGTATATACTTACACTCTGTACTTGAATATAAAGGGAATCCCTCCCCCGGCCAGCTAGTAAATTTCGAGACACCAGAAATTACTGAACCTGCTAACATGTTACAATTATCAGGCAAATATTATAGCTTCAACAGTTCCCCTAGCTCGGCACTTTTTTACAGTTCACAGTATATTATTTTTACTACCCGGAGTATGCCTGCAGCCTGCTACGTTAAGGCTGGTGAATAATTTTTTTTTTTTGGATGGGGGTGAATATTGTGTATAGAGTTACAGACAGAAAATATCATCTGATCGAAACTGTGAGTAGCAGAGCTTGACTGTACCTAAGTTTTGACTGAAAATTTCCTACTATATACAAGATTTGAATAAAATAAAAACTCCCTATTATTCTGTTCTTATACATAAAGATCGAGGATAGAGCCCTCTACAATTGTAGATTATGAACTCTGTGCACAAGTCCACCACCTCCATAACCTCCCCTTGAAGCTTCTGCCTTACTGTCATGTCGCCACCACACTTCGTTAAGTATGTGTCATGGCTCAATACATATCCTCTATCACTAGAAATTGATCTCCATCTCTTCAGCTTCAAACCTTTTTTTTTTTCTCCGATCTCGGGGAAAAACCCGGATTTTGTGATTGAAAGTACTGTATTATTCAGTAAGTTTTTTTTTTTTTGAAACATGAACGTAAAGCCTTTGATGTTGCAACGAAAAAAATAGTAGTTACAACATGACTTACCCGCGAGGGCAACGATAGAAAAAGCCATGCTAAATAGCTCAAGAGCGACCTAATGAAACTACTATGGAGTTCAACCAACAGTAACCAAAACTAAAATTCAAGGAACTAAAACCAAAAACCAAAGCTCAGCAAAATAAACAGGAATGGGCATGCCCTAGACCTGTAAGAACCGACTAACCCGGAACTGTCCTACACAGAGGAGGTTTCCCCGGATTCCTCCAATACCACCTTCTCCTGGTCAGTCTGCATAACTAGTGTCCCTTCCAATTCTAGCATGCGTTTCACCTCTTGAATGCGCTTCTTAGTCTTTAACTTTTTTGCATTCGCATTAATCTTAAGCTTCCATAGAGGGATATCTTCCTCCTTGGACCTGTTCTTGGAACCCTCTGGACGTCCGACTTTCTGTTTCTTTAGGGGAGAAACAATGAGAGTACCTGCAAAGTTAGGAAGAGACAGCTCCAACACAGGCCCCAAGTCGTCGTTGGCAGCTTCAAGCACAGTTGGAGGACCCCTAGGGCGTTTGCCCAAATCAACTTCCATCAACGAGGACGCATTCCTCTTAGTCCCTGAGATCATCTTGGTAGAGAGAACAATCTCCCGGGAAACGGGCACCGACGGAGACTCCACCACCTGCCTGAACACCAATGGTTGCACTGAAGCTAGCCTGGGCTGCACTGGACGTGAACCAATATTCTGAAAAGGGTTCAGAGGTGGACCAGATGGACTAGCTGAACTGCTAAGGTTAGGGTTACCAGTCGGTGCACCTATCCTCACAGCCGCTGATATATCCGGCGGTCCATAGCAGCCACTCACCGGATGCTCCAACAGCCCACAGATCCGACAAAACCCACACATCCTCTCATATTTGAAGGTTAACCAAGCAGAAGTAAGATCATTACCTTCCCCAAATTCAAACACCATCGGAGGGTAGGCTTGCTTGACCGGAGAATCAAGACGATGCTCAATTCGGATTCTTGCCCTAGCACCAGATTTCAGATTTGAAAGATCCGGTTGAATGATGGTCCCTAGGGTTGCACCAACCATGAAGAGTGCCTCCTTGGTCCGCAGATCCGGAGGGAGACCAAATATTTCCACCCAAACAGGCATGGTGTTGATCGGCACTGCATCCGCCGATGTCCTCCCATTGTAGTTGGCTAGGGCAAACATGGATTTCCCATAGAACCAATTAAGGTCCGCCTCTCACGATCTGATCACGTTCTTCCTTCTCAGTGAATCAAAGAACATACCGATCTCCTTCTTGTCCGATCTGTAGCCGATTCTTCTTCCCCCACATGGCGGCCATCGTTGCCATGAACGATTTTGGAACCACTTTCTTCTTAGATGAAAGCAAACGCCCCACTGCATAGACATGGCCCGAGTACGCCGCTGCTCCAGCGGCTCCAAAGGACACCTTGCCTTTCTCCGAGATCGCCAGCGCTGCCGTCAATCTGGATACCTCGTCAACCATTTTACCGGAGGAGAGAGTTTGCCAAAAGAAACTATCAAACCCTAGAGAGAGAGAGAGAGAGAGAGAGAGAGAGAGAGAGTAGTA
>NC_020496.1:3657704-3704413 GCF_000184155.1 Fragaria vesca subsp. vesca | reverse complement strand
AGAGAGAGAGAGAGTTTTCTATCGTTTTCGCAACATTCAGTAAGTTAAGATCACAAGTTAGTGAAAAGTGGCACGGTGGTCAGAACTGCCTGTGTGTTAAAGCCTTGAAGGTAACTCGATCGCACAAGGTTTTCATTCACGAAGTGAGACGTGAAGGCCCCCATGCCGATTTTTCTCAAGCGTTGCGCATCGACACTCTCTGGTGTGGAACTAACACAAGTGTACTGATATTTGTGGGAGTTCAAGACTCTTGGGGGACTAGGGGAAGAATTCAAATGCATCAGGAAGAGCTGCAAGATGCATGTTATTAAGTGATAACATGTAATGTCTTAGTTAAACAAACTGATATGAAGGATTGTACCGCAGAAAATGAAGAAACCAGTCCTGTTTTTCTCATCATGTAATAAAGGGTCACATACTCACATTGTGATTTATGTGAACAAGGCTTTCGATTTGATCGAATGCTGTTCTAGTTTTTCTAATTGGTAGTGATTTTAACTGCAGCTTATCCTAATTTCAAAGCACAAGTGAATAACTGAATACCAATTCTCTGTTCTCATATACTTACTGTAAAACATGAATGGAACAATGAATCAGTAATTTCTTGGTTTATGCTCCTTCAAGGCTTCAATGCACTCAACACCATGTATTTGGTCTTAGATTCTAGAGGATATGTAGTAGATTCTTAAGTTTCTCTATTCTCATGATTCAATTGTGTAAAGTCACTATGCAACAAGGAACTAGTAGTTTCTGTAGTTTATGTTCTTAACAAATGTACTCAAAAGCCAACACATTGTATGATTAGCTTGGTCGTAGAGTCTAGACGAGTTGCTAACTTTCGAGCTATTCAGAGAGTCGGAGAGACTGATCACCATATGCTGAAGCAATTACCAAATAGACTTGATTGATATATAGGCGAGCTTGCTTGGTTTCAATAGAGTGTTGATTTACAACTTCAAAATCGATCAAAAATATATTGCATACATATGTTCGATCATAACAATCAAAATTAACCCCAACATAGTTGGTCATTTATGAACATCATCCATAAGCCTTCTTACTGTAATTGCAATACTATAAATTCAGTAATTTACAGATATCAATCAAATGGTAAATGAAAACTGTACTAAAATTTTAATGTGTAACAATTTTGCATGTATACAAGAGTTGTCTTGTAGATTGAAATGTTCGTGCAGCACATAGAGAAAGAGATAAAAGAGTATACTCATGCAGACCCTCTTTGACCAAATCAACCCCTATTGATCTTGCTCAGAACCACCACCTGCACTCGAACCTTGCGAAAAGCAATACCACTCATTTCTCGGTCCTTCCCTGCTATACTTTTAGCAAGGACGAAGACCAACCATTTGGACTGCGAGTAGCAGAGCCTGCATGTGCCAAAGTTTTGACTGGAAATTTTCCAACTTCGTTTTGAACTTAAAACCTTCCTTTTCGATCTTAATCCTTTCATATTCAATCCTTCTATACACACACACACACACACATATTGATATAGCACATCCTATCCAATGTAAATCATGGACTAGATAGCTTTGATATGTTCCATCGCTTTAACCATTGCGCCACCATCACCACCATTTGTGCCCCCTTCCTGCCATAACTTGCTTTTGCTTATTGTTATCATGTTGCCACTGCCCCGTTCAATTGTTTGTCAAGCCTTGATACATCTATATAACCAGAAATTACTTCCATCTAGCGAAACCCTGATTTTCAAGCGTAAATTACGCTAGGATCACAAGTTATAACTCTCCCAGGTAAGGACGATCGAGGGAGTTTGAAAGAGGCCAATAAGCCCTCATCATGAATGACGCATGAGGATCATAAGCGAGGATCATAGCTAGGCGGCGCTCCCCTCAGATACTGCTGAGGACAACAAAAAGGCAAGTGAGGAGCAGTGGAGGATGAGATTGGTCATGAGTCATGACACTTCATACGGGCATTACTTATTTATGCCATATCTAGCTCTCTAAACAGAAACTGAAGTCTGATATGGAAAGGAACAAGCTGGAATGAAGAAGTTTGTGGAGAAGAAGATATTAGTATGCAAGATTTTCCCGCCATGCATGTAATGAGAGGGTCACACTGCATGTGATTGAATTTTTTTTTTTTTTTGGTGCACACTGTGATTGATGTATGCGATGCTTTCAATAAGAATGGATGCTTTGCCTCTTCTTGCAAAGCAGAAGTGATATCAATTCTGTGTTCTCATTCGTATATGTATGAAACAAGGAACTAGTTGTCTCATTGGTTTGTGTTTCTGATCAAATTACTCAAAACTTGAAAATAATTACAATACACTTAGTTTAATTAGTCTTAATTCTAGAGGAATTGTTGCCATGCTAAATTAGAGAGGACCATGAAGTTCAAGGTGTTAAAGTAACTGTAACGGCCAAAATCATTTCCAATAATAATAGCTTCACATTTCCGGCCAAATTGCAATTAGTATTATCTCACCAGTAGTTTACATAACCTCATATCTGAACAGCAATTTCCAGCAAAAAAAGAATCAAATATATAGGCAAGGAATCCAGTCCTAAAATGAAGAACTCTGCTTTCAAAACCCAAATTATGTATCAATCAATCGATTATGGTAACACAACTGTTAAACTTGCTCCTAATATGTCAAGAATTATTCTTTAGCCTAGCCTGTAAATCTTTCTGCACCCTATAACCAGCACACAGAGATTGTGAAGATAAAACCCTCTAGTTCATACTTCACGCCACTCATTTCTTGGTCCATCACTGCTACTCTGTTTTTTTTAAGTTCTTCATCAGAGAAGTAAGGACGATGGACCAAACAAACCAGTACGTACAACCAACCACCCATTTGGACTGAGCAGCGAAGCTTGCATGTGCCTTAGTTTTGACTGAAAATTTTCCCATCTTCGATTTGAATTTTAAAAAACCCTCCTTTTCTATCTCAAGTCTTCTATATATACCATGAACTATCTAGATCTGCTATGTTCCCCCGTCCAGTGACAGAGTCAGGATTTATAATCTGGAGGGGTCCAATATATAAACTATTAGTTCGAGAATAAGCTTGTGATTTTTATGTTCATACAAGATATTATTATTATTTTCAAAAAACTAAACAACTGTATACATATATATGAAGAAAAAAGTTAGTATATAACAGACAAATTATTCGTCCATACATAGAGCTATTAACCACAAGTACAACACACTTTTAAAAATATTCCACCAAAGTTTATTATATTAAGTTTGTTGTTGTTGTTCAATAACACTATGAAATACGTGTCAGCTTTCTCAGAGTAAGATTAAGATAAATCACTTGGGTTAACATACAAAAATATATCATGAACACTGCGAGTACGTTGCCTCCATATTTTTCTTTTCGATCTGTATATTAAATAGAGAACACTGCTTTCTTTGGCATCACAATCATATTGAAAATTCAATGAGATGGTGATCAATATAGGATCGACGTAAAGGAGATGCAGCAATAGATAGCCACAACTTACTAGAAAACAGGAAAAATTGGACCCAAGTGTCTCGGTCTGCTAGAACTGGAACAAGTTGCAATTTCCACAATGCAAATGTTGCCAAGCATGGACTTGACTTGGTCGTAACTAATATTGAATCTTCCACGCTATTAGTCGTTATCAGTTTATTTGGAATGGAATGGCTTACAGAAAAAACTTTGGGATAAGAATTTGGAAAGTGGAGAGATAGTTAATTTATCACACTCTATATGTTATAGGAAGTACTCAGTTTTCCTATATCATGCACGTACTCTTTTATTCATTTTTACTTGTACTTTTCTATATCTAAGTACTCTGCGAGCATACTAGTATTACTAGCTTAGTATCGGTGGCTGGATCCATCTTTTAAGTAAAACAATTCTATACTAAAATTTCCTCACAAACAAGTTTTCATCTCCAGGATTGAACTACTGAACTCGAATTAATTACTGTCAAATACAAATATTATATGAACTCCGATCCTTTCGCACTCACTTGGAAATAAAAACCAGAATTATTTCAGATGGTGGAAGAAGCTCATGAAATCCATGTATCTATATCCCCATCAATCCATCATGACACCAATTCAATACCACCATTGTTTTCCCATCCGACTATAACCTTTGCTTGCTTTAAGTAGCCTTTAAATGTTGCCACCGCACCCGTCTAAGTATCCGGCATCTCCTCCCGCACCAGATACTAGTCTCCTACTGACCATGTTATTCATGTCTTTGCAAACTCTGCTCCATCGTAATCCTGATTTTCCAAGCATAAATTAAGCTAGGATCACAAGTTAGATAAATCAACCCATCTAGAGAAGGAGAACCAAGAAGCAAGTTGCAAGGCGGTCTAGGATTACCTCATTTTTTTGTGATGGTTTTCCATATGAGCCTCATGTTCGTTCTATTTTTAGAGGTGGAAAGTGGAAATCAGTGCTTCCATGCAGTTGGTATATGCGTCTAAAAAAGGTGTTATTTGAAGAAAGGTGATAGGAGTTGTTCATAGATTGTTATATATGGCACACTGTACAAGTTTATTAAAAGCTTTGCTTCCTGTTTCATGTTCACACTGTAACCTTTGCAATATTGGGGATCTGAATGTTATATGGTTATTTGGCAATAAGAACAAGATATGAGTCGTTGTTGTTCACCTTATGAGCAAAACAAGCTGAAAGAAACCTTTGGAATCTTAGAATTTTTATCGGAAAATCTTTTAACTTGTTTGGCTTATATATATGGTTCTTATGACAACCATGTTGAGTTGCTGCAAATGCGAGTAGCTGCAAATTGTGCTAACAAGCTTTTGATTCCTTAAATTGGTTCAAATGAAAATTACAACTTGTAAATTTGTAATATGAGAATTGGAATTATATTTCAAACGTTGTTTGGAACATAACAAATCAAATCAACCCCAACATAAAAAACAGGGGGACTAAAGACTCCTATACTAAAACTTCAGAAAAGGCCTCCCAAGTTAATAATTTTGGGAAGACCAAACAAAAGTACTAAATACAATCGATTATTAAGATAAACCCTATATACTTCTGATGTATAGGGTTGAAATTCCATCAAGAACACAGACACTAGGCAGCTGATGGGGCGGGAATAAAATTAACATGGCCAGCCTTCGACAGTGCCGCCACAAATGGCTGCAGGTTAACTTGCTCGGTGCCATTTCCAGACTCGGCAGCACCGATGCAATTCTGGTAATCCAAGGACTCGTCATCATAAATCTCCCACCATTTCTTCACCAGCATCTTGATGTCTTCTCGCTCCATATTCTCCCCTTCTCCATTGTACCTCCATGGCTTAGAACCCTAAAAATATTGAAACCAACCATTACTATGTTGTTACAAAATCAAGTTTAATATGATGAAACTTGTAGGAAGTATATACACTCACATTAGCACAATAGTGGACAACTTTGACCTTCTCTAGCTCAATGTTTTCAGGGTGGCGCCACAGCATAGCCAACACAAGGTTGTAGTTTGAAGGGATAGGCACGTACTTGTCCCTAAAGAACACATTCAAGAAATCCTGCAGAGTTCAAAAGGGTTAGTTAAATTTACCGTCAGATTAAAACACAATTGAGCAACAAAAAACCAAAAGTTTACTGTAATAACATTTATTTACCTGCTCAGCAAACAAAGTAGGAGTAGAAGTCTTGAGGGTGCTCAAGAGATCATGGTAAGTAGACAAGTTTGGCTCGTAAACGAACATGCCAGCATTGAAATACAAAGGAGGCTTGGGACCCAAGCTATTATCCCATTGTACCCTGTCGGGGCACTGCTGGCAGTACCCAATCTTGAACTGGGGACTATCCCTCCAATTGGTCTCACAAAAGCAATCCATCACAGCATAGAAGTAGTTGTCCGGGTAGTCAAACAAGTGGTCAATGTTCTGAAAAACTTGGATATCACCGTCCAAGTAGATCATCTTGCTATACTCCACAAACTGCAACACAAAAAACCCGATCATAAGAAAACAATAAAAACCCTAAAAATCAAAAGGAACAGACACGTGTCAATAACCCAGTAAAGGATACAAAGGGAAAAGAAACCCTACCTCCCAAATACGAAGCTTGGAGTAGTTGATGACGTAGTACGCCATGGCGTAGTGAGTCTGGTTCTCAGGAGGGTGAACAGGCTCGATCTCTCGGACTATGCAGCCCTGAGAGACAAGGATCTGACGGTGCTCTTCAGGAACATCAGGCAAGATAGCCACAACTAGTGGGTACTTGCTCTTCACCTTCCTCAAACCCTTGGCCAGACCAACCACACCTTTGACGTAGTCGCCGTTTCCGGCCAAGAACGTCACATAGGCTCTGCTTGGGGAAGTGGCGGCCTTGGTGGGGAGGATAGCGGCGGAGGTAATATCATGAGGAGCCATGTTTGAGTGTTTGTTTGGGATGGATGAAAAGGATTGGTGTTTGAGACGAAGATCGAAGTGTTTCGAACTTAGAAGATCGAGTGAGTTGTGTATGCTCTGAAAGTCTTTGTTTGCAATGTTTTGGATGATGAAGTTGTGTTGGGGTTGAGGGGTTTATATAGGAATTGAGGTGTGTAATAAGATATGGAAAATGGGGTAGGTTGGTTTAGATTATGGAAAAGAAATGGTAGATTAGGGTAAGTACTTAATTAGTAGTAGTGGGTCTTGGAGGAAAGTAACAGGTGGATGAATCTAGGGAGTCTGATGAGTCTAATTTTCACACTGATGTAGGGTGATTAGCAACATGTCTTTCATGATCAAGAATCTTCAACTCATCACCCTAAATCTTTGAGGAGTTATCTGTTAATTAATACTAATTTTGTCATTAAAGTCAAATTTATTTGGATTTTAATTGGACAAATATAGAAAGAATTGTTGGTTTGGATATTTCAATATACTGGATTATCCTCCAAGCCCACCATGCTTTTTTGCTAGGACTATAAAATCCTTCTGATCACATTATCGACACCAACTAGCCTTATTCATTTCCATATTAATACCATAGCTTAAAAACACCATAAATGAAAAGATTACTACAAGAAATCATACTTTGATTTTGGTATTATTATTGTTGATCAGTGAATTATTTATTTATAAATTAGGAAATATAATTATATCTCTCTAGAATATTGATCTTAAAGGCAATACTTGCACAACAGGATGAACAAAAACGTTGTGATCGAACCTAATTAAACGAAAAGGGTGAAGTGGTAATTTCATTAAAATAACATAATCTACAGCTCCACTCGCTACTACCGACAGGGAGGGGCTAGATCTTCCCACCAGAAGCGAAGAAGACTATAATACCCTCCGGTTCTATACACGAAATATCTCATTTCAACGTCCACGTATACAACACGTAGCTCCTTCTAGATTAAAAAGTAGGGACACCGATGGCTTAAGCTTCAAGGAATCAAACTAACTCCCCAAAAAACCCGGTTCACTTTTCGGGTGGGACCCATTCTCTTCGTTTAGGTGTCAGTCTAGTGACTACTAATACACCACGTGGGCGCATCTGGCTCACTGAGACTGGGTTGTTGCCACTTGGCATTATAAGAGAGCTGAGCTTCCCTGAGAAGTGAGAAGAACAGCCATGCATGCATGCACGAGTGGCACGCGCTTTCGTTTTCGGTTTAGTTAAGTTGGTTGGCCGAAATAAGACGCGTTTAGGTTTAATACGGCGGTGGAGGTACGGCGTCGTATTAACTTTGTGTGGGATAAGGTAACACCGACCGACCATATATCTTAGTAATTGGGTAATGTTTCTTTGACTCGGGGACTATTTTGGCAGGTGTCTTGATTCTGAGAATCCTTAAAAAATTGGTTGTGTGATTCAACCGTCTAGAGATTCTTGGGATTTCTTTGGGTTATTTCCATCATTTTGAGCCATTGATTGTGTTGATTCCTTTACGTGATTCCCTTGAAAAGAATTGATCCATTTCGCTTGCGAATTTTCCATCTACGGAGGATTTTTCCCTTCGCAAATTTTGGCTTCAAAGAATGATCGTCTATAATTATGGAAAAGGAGAGTTTGAAGAATTAATGTACGTATGTGATATTCTTGTGGAGGAGATCTACGCTGTTTAGGTATAGAACTAGAATTTTGATATAAGCCATTGAATATAATCCAAATTTAGGAGAATCTTTTGGGTCATTAGGGCTTACGTACGTTTTAGCCTCATGCGATCATATATTACCTAATAGTTGGAAGAAACTTAGTGACATTATTCGATCATGTTTCCTGAATAATCCAAGGAATATGTTGAAACCTTACATATGCATTGGACTCTTATGCTTTGTTTTCCCGTGTAAACTCCAAAAGAGGAAGTATATATTGAGTGTATATCTTCGGGACCAATATTTTGTATCGATGCTCAACATTAGGGTTTTTCATTTGAGTGAATATGAAGTTATTACGCATAGATTGATAGTCGAATATTTTTAGTGGCAATTAGGGTTCATTAACATATTGATTCACTTCTACCATTTGAGAGATGTATATCTATATAAGCAATTGATTATGATATTAACTGCTAGTATTGGAATGCTTGGCTCATCAGTTCCCATTGATTTGTTTAATTAATCTTTTTTTCTTTTTTTCTTTTCTAATATGTATATATAGCTTGGTATGAATTTCACCAACCGACGAGAGGTTCTAACATGATAAGTGCAAGTTTACTTTTGGCATGTGACGCCTCTGAAATTAACATCAATTTGATCCGGGAGAAACAATTGCTACGAGGATAAAGATCGATGGATGGCACGATGGTCTAATGATCGAGAAGCCAGATTTGTATATAAGTAGGAACATATATATTTCATCACATCACATACATATATATTACCAACTTCACATCTTAAATATTGTCCCAAGAAAAAGAGGGACTCGAGTACCACTTCAAACTCTAAAACTACTGTAGTAACTGTAATGTCTAAGGTCCCCATGACAAGTAAAATGGATATGGGGACTGGGGAGACCGAGACGAAAAGAAAACAAACCAGCTAGCTCTTAATTATTTAGATTACCCCCGGCTCCTGTATGTATACTTTGGAAATTAATCAGGTCTCGAACCTGCAGGCACTAAGCAGCGGATGGGGCGGTAAAATAGTTGAGATCACCAGCCCCCGTAGACAAAGCCATCTGAAAGGGCTGTAGGTTCACTCGCCGAGTTCTATTTCTAGCCGCCCGAGGAGCAACGGTGTTGTTGTAATCCAATGACTCATCGTTGTAGATATCCCACCACCTCTTCACTAGCATCTTAATGTCATCCCTCTGCATGTTCTCCCCTTCTCCATTGTACCTCCATGGCTTGGACCCCTAAACCAAATAATAAACTAACAGATCAGTAAACTAGGATCTCCGACGAAAATAGTTATCATTAAGTAATCGAATAGGGAGTAACACTCACATTAGCACAGTAGTGGACAACCTTGACTTTGTCCAGTTCAATGTTTTCAGGGTGGCGCCAAAGCATGGCCAAAACAAGGTTGTATTCTGAAGGGATAGGCTTGTACTTATCCTTGAAGAAATCGTTCAAGAAATCCTGCTCAGCAAATGAAGTAGGTGTGCTAGTCTTGAGGGCACTGAGGAGTTCCTGGTAAGTGGACAAGCTAGGCTCATAGACAAACATGCCTGCGTTAAAATATAGAGGTGGCTTCGGACCCAAGCTATTGTCCCACTGAACCTTATCTGGGCACTGCTGGCAGTATCCAATCTTGAACTGGGGACTGTGCCTCCAGTTGGGCTCACAGAAGCAATCCTTGACAGCATATAAGTAGTTGTCTGGATAGTCGAACAGATGGTCGATGTTCTCAAACACTTGGATATCTCCATCCAAGTAGATCATCTTGCTATACTCGACAAACTGTAACACAAATAATAAAATTAAGATGAACCCTAACAGTCCAAATTGAGTGGACACACGTCAGTAACCTAATAAGTTACACGTACCTCCCAAATACGAAGCTTGGAGTAGTTGATGACGTAGTAGGCCATGGCAAACTGGGTCTGGTTCTCAGGAGGGTAGACAGGCTCGATCTCTCGGACTATACAGCCCTGAGAAACTAGGATCTGACGGTGTTCTTCAGGGACGTCTGGCAAGATAGCCACAACTAGTGGATACTTGCTCTCAACCTTCCTTAAACCCTTGGCCAACCCAACCACACCTTTCACATAGTCACCGTTTCCGGCCAAGAACGTCACATAGGCACGGCTACGTGCAGTGGCGGACTTGACGGTTGAAACGGTTTTGGCAGCTTTGGTGATACGAGGAACCATGATGGAAAACTGAGGTTTTGTGAGATACGAAAACGATGGCTTTGGGGATGAAAAGAACTGTTATAATGACTGTTGTGTTTGCTTAAAGCTTTTGAAGGTTGATGGAGTAAGATGGAGGGGTGGGGGAGTATATATAGGATTTTAAGGAAGATAAATTTTCATTTTTTGTTTATGGAATTTATTTTTCGATTGGAAAATGAGGTCGGTTGTTTCATTACAGTCTGATATTACAGATATAAAGGTATAGATGTCGTTTTGGAAGTTGATCGGTGGTGTATTAGACTCACTTATGCCGTGATTTCATTTGCAACCATTACAGAAGAGGTGCGTTATCTGATCAAGTAAATGCTTTTGAGATTCATTTTTACAGTTACTTATTGAGTAATGGATAGCAAATTAACAACATGATTCCTCACCAAATTTGGTTTGACATTGTAGCTTTTTACATTCAAGAAAAAAACACCTAATTTTGTATAGAAAAATGAATTGGCCGGTCACATGGTAGTACGACGTCTGTTAGCTCCAGCACCACCTGACTAAAGCATGAAAGCATACATGAGTAACCTCTGATCTCCATACACGAAATGTCACTTCCTCTTAGCCACGTACACATGTACAAATACGCGGCAGGCTCATAGTTGAATCGATCACATTAACACGTCCGCACAGATAAAATTACCGAAAAAACAGTTACGCCATGTATGTGTTACGTTACATTAAATGAAACAATCAAAAGTAATTCATTTGTAGTTTGAAAACCTTAAAATGCATGTTTTATACAAATCAAACTTGTATTTCTACTTTGTATCTATTTTATATCAATGTTAACGTTACGTTAAATGAAACAATCAAATGTAATTCCTTTGTAGTTCAAAAACGTTAAAATGCATGTTTTATGTAAATCAGAGTTATGTTTCTACTTTGTATTTATTTTATGTCAATGTTAAATGTGGGATCTTTATTGATTGTCTAGTTAACATGGCTGTACCGACAAGATTATAACGAATGTTAAATGTGGGATCTTTATTGATCGTCACAGTATGTTCTTCTTCATATCTCTTTTAGATCGATATGAAATGTGAGACTTTATGATATCTTTATTAACACATCCCCATTTATAAGATTATAATAAGAAAACTTAAGTCTCGCGTTACGTTATGTTGAATGGAACAATCATGTATAATTTTTTTCAGCTAAAAACCCTAACATTATATGTTCGATTTTCTATAAATTAAGAGTTTTAATATAATTCGTATCTTTTTTTAGTTTAGAATATGAAATATGAAATGTTTCATCGATCGTTCGTCTACACTAGCATGATTATAACGAGAGAGTTCATACCAGCATCACGTCACACGACGGTGAAATGCAATAACGGTCGACGTTTGTAGTAAAATGAATACACCTTCTCGATAAATCATAGTTGGTTTCATTACATCCATTACGTGTCATGCTCCTGCATGGGGAGAGAGCAAGTGGCAGCTTCCACAGTTAACAACTAGTCTCAGCCACGTGGCAGGGATGGAGCTTCCTAGAAGTAATCCTACATCACTGTTTAATTGTTCAGTTTGGTTCGTTGGGCCAAATTTAAGACGCGTTTAACTTTAATTCGGTGCCGACGTCATGGTATTAAATTAGGTAGGATAGCGGGTCTTCCAGGATAAGCTAACCGACCAGATCTTAGTCCCGGATAAATGGGATAATCTTAAATTTTTTTTTTTTGACCAAAATAGTAAGATAATCTTACTTACTAATGACTTTTGCCCTTTGGGAATATTCCCTCACATATTCGTGGAGAATCTTCTATTCCTTAAATTCTGGATGAATCATCTGTGATTCACTAGTCCAGATTTTTGGGGTTCTTTTAATTTTAATTCCCCTAATTTTGAGCCATTGATTAGTGGCTAGCTAGTTTCCATGTGCTTGAAACTTAATTGGGGTTTGTTTCCATTTCCTTAATTGGGAGACACTGCTTTAGGATTTGGGTAGATGAATTTGAAGGGAAACAAACTTGTCGACCATTATTAACTAACTTGTTTATTTTAAATTAACGTTTCAAGTCTCTTTAGTCAAACATTCTAAAGAAACACGTGGCGTTAGTTTAAAGTTATGGACAATGGGCATTTAGATAAGCGAGCTAGAAGTGGTTGGTAAATTTATATCCAAAGCTGAAGTAGTACCATTAAAAAAATAAAAAAGGTGCAGCAAAATCAAAATCAAGACTCTTTTTGTTCATAATTTATTCGAACTTGTAACAGGGTCTCGGACTTTTTTTGTTTATGTTAGCTAAGTTTGACATTACTTTCTCCTCATACAGCACTTGTTTCTGGGACCTTCAACAGAATTGGCGGTTAATCAGGTGAACTGGTGATCTTGATTGTTCAACTTGACAGATTATATATATTTATGTCCCTAGCGTATTCAATCCATTGGAAGTTGGAACAGTTCAAAGAAAGGGTTAGTCATAGAGTTTACTTTTCAAATCAATGTGTTAGACCTTTGGAGCCAACTTCCAGATGGTACCTGGAGCAACGAGCAAGCTCTAAAATAGTAAAACACAGTGTTCAAGATAAGGTTTGGACTTTGGACTGGATACTGATGCTCCAAGCTCGAAAGTAACATGGCTTGTTATTCACTGGGAAATTTGCCTTGACCCATTGATCAGTAAGATAGGAGAATTTAGATATGGGCCCTTATGCAATTATGTAAAAATATTTTTCTTGTACTATAGACTTGATATGCAACAACATTACAAAAAGAAGAGCTTGATTTCCTCTTGATCTTGAATGGAAATTGATATACAAGGGAAATTACAAATCAAGGGAGGAAAGAGATTAGAGCTAGCTTTGGAGAACCAGACTCTTGCCAAGAATCATGTCATCTGTTGAAAAATCAGCTTCTTTCCTGAATGTTCCTCTGCCAAAGTCTAGGTTGTAGGAGTCTGCAAGACCTTCGACCAAGTCATATTCGGGTTTCCACCCAAGCACGCTCTTTGCTTTGTCAATCGATGCAAAGAAATGCTGCATCATGTCAACAACACAATGTTATCTTCATGAATTTTTTTAAAAAAACTACATTTTCGTCATTTCTCATGAAATGCTTATCCATATTCTTTAACTTGTCAACTATTTAGTTTGCAAGCTATCCTTTGTGTATCCAGAAAATAAATGTCTAAACATTAATAATCACCTGGTCGCGAAATGGAAATGCCTTCTTCTTGCCAAAATCAAACTCCTTAGGGTTATAGTGAACGATCTCAGGCTCAGGAAACCCAGCAGCCTAACAAAATCAAAGACTAATGAGAAACTCAAAATTTTAGAAGATAGTGATGTTTCTTTCTCAGTGGCCTACAGTATACCTTTGCACATGCTTTTGCTAATCCATCAAAGGTGACATATTTTTCTCCAGAGATGTTGAATACTTCCTTGCTGGCCTTTTCATTACAAAGAACCTTAACAAATGCAGTCGCTAAATCCTGCAAAACATATGACCAAATGAAGCTCCAATAATGCTACAAATATACTAAACAAAAGTATATGAAGATTTTGACACCATTGTACCTTAACATGACCAAGTTGTGTTATTTGTATTCCCGAGTTTGGAACTGGAATTGGGCGGCCAGCTTTCAACCGGTGGAAGAACCACTCTTCAACAGGATTGTAGTTCAGTGGTCCATAGATGTAGACTGGCCTTATAGAAGTCCAATTGACACCCCTTGATTCAAGCAAGCTCTCTGTCTCAAGCTTTCCCTTGTGCCTGCTCTTTGGATCAACTGCATCGATCTATCACCAGAAACAGGAAGACGTGAATAATATAGAGCAGACTCCCAAAATAATTGAGCTTGAAATGTCATCAAAATATACAAAGAAAGTTATACAGCAGGAAGTTCATACTCCCATAACTGAAAAGCAAGAAATTTAGAACATCAGGCATACCTCAAAGTGAGGTAATTGATCAGATTTCAGATAAACACCAGCTGAAGAGCAGTATATGTACCTGAGAATCAGTGGATTGTTTAAATCATCTTAACATTTGCTATCTTAAATGGGTGGAAATGGAAGTTTAGCCTCAAAACATCAGTTCCACCATTTTAGTATGCGAGTAAATCAAAGAACTATCTATTCAATCAAAGCACCCATAATTCACATTTCCAAAAATCACTGTTCCAGTTCATGGTTCATTCTTTAGTTCCATTGTGACTCACAATTACATTTCTCCCTATGGAGTTACCCAATCTTCTCTAAAATCCCATATGTGTCAGCTGGCTTACCCAATCATATAACTTGTTTGACAATAACCAGGCTTATTCATAATTCTTCACATAAATGACAGTCACAGAACAAGGTGTCTGATTTGATGACAGAAAATTCTAGAATTTCAAATCTTCTGACCAGATAATTTTGATGTCAACTTTGATATTATTATTGTTAACTAACAAGTCCATTTTTAAAATAAAATATACAAAAATCACACCGCACGCTTGTTAATTTAGATCTAGCTTGTACTTAGTCCTGATCTAAAATCATATCTGGAACAACAGATCATCCATAAAAAAGGAGAGAGAATTATAAAATTGCTTCATTAACCGACCATCAATAAACAAAATGACTTGATCAGGTTTCTAAGAGCTTACTGTTCTAACTTCGGAAGTCCATCCAATATGGGCACAATCTCCTCTGCCTCTCGTCCTGAAAATTTCCAGAGACATTCAGATTATGAAGTAGAAGTGTAAGGAGCAGTAAGGTAATGCAGTGAAAATTATAGTGGAAGAATTCAAATAGACAGCAATTTAAGAATGATGCATACCGTTTATGTCGTAAACAACATCAAAGCCTTCAGCTGAAAGACTGGACTTCACAAAATCAAAGTCCTTTCTGTCTCCTTTCAAATGCAAAATCTACAACAACGAAATGATCATTAAAAATGAAGAGTGCAAAAGAATGTGAACTCATTCCAAGTTAATGAGTTTTGGGAGCCTTATTAACAGCATTATACCTTGGAAGCAAAATCTGTGTAGTCACTATCGGATTCACCAGGCAACTGCTGAGTAATGGGTGCTTTTCCTCTGGTAAACAATGTAACCTGTCCAAGTAAACCTGATGTTAACAACGTACTGAAATCCAAGGCAGATAACAACTTAGTCAAACTAATTTAGCATTATTATAGAAATCATTTTACTCCCAAGTTCTAAATTATTGAATAGTTACAATTACATTGCAACTGAAGCATTACAACCTTATATAAGGCTCACATTATAGCAACCTCATTATGTAGGAATAAATTTCAAAAAACCTTGAACCTCAATAAGCTAAATTCAAGTTAGAGCAATCTCACACCTAAACCATAAGTTGTCGCAAACTAAACCATTCCCATCCTAGAGCTCACATTGCACTAGTGTAATCATGAAATACATAATTGTCAAAATTCTCTAAACTTTCCTATCACACCCAAACTCAATATTCTAAGTTCTCTGGTTTACCTAGAAGACATAAAGCGAAAATGGAACAGAGAAAATGCTCCAAAACATGGAAAGGAGGAGAATGAGGAAGATACCTGATGACCCTCCTTGACAAGCAGCCTTGACAAGAAGATACCAATGAATCTAGTTCCCCCCATTATCAGAATCTTCTTCGCACTCGATGCCGAAACTTGCAATGCACCTCTTGGCTGCGAAACCCTTCTCTTAAACTGCAAAAAACATAACTTGGGTACTAAGCAATTCCATCTAAAGAATTAATCAAATTAAAAAGAAAGAGAGAGAAATTAAAGACCTGGAGATGAGAGTGGAGTAGCCTGGTGCCATTGAAGTCGGAGAGAGAAGAAGGAGGGAGGAGAGAGACAGAAGGGTGTCTCTGAACAGACACCAATTTCGCCATGATTGAAAATGGGGTCTGAAATTGGTGAAAGACTTGAGCTTTTTCATGTTTGGGGGTTTGGCTTTTCTTCTCCGTCGAACGTTTAATCCGGATAAGGCTAATACTATGACCCACTCACTCCTCATCTCCTTCAGCCACTCATAACCACCCTCCAAAACGCTGCGTTTTGGGTCATCGTCATCCAAAGCTCTAGCCTTTTGGCGCCCTAAAGCGGCCAATTTGGGAATTGAGCTACTAAACGACGTCGTTGGTAGGTTGGGGCTCAATTTGGGCTTTTGGGTTGGGTAAAGATTTGGGCTTTAAGACCCAAAGTGTCAGTAACCAGCAAAGCTATGAATCTAACAAGGTAAAGCAGACGTCAAGACGAAGACGAAGGGGTTCTGCCGGTGAAGATTTAAGCAGGTATTCCTTTTTTTTTCTTTGGTTTTTCTTGTTAAATTTCATTGCTTTAACGCAGAAGGTAAAGAAAGATTGAATCTTTGATATGCAAACCCTGCAGTTGTTCGATCATATTAGCTGACATTTGAATCACATTTCTTAAGAAAATGGATGCTTGATTTGATTAGAGTCTGCTATTTGCTTTGATAAACAAAATTTTCACTAGAGGGTTTGGTGATGGGATCTTAATAGCTTCAATCAGATAGCTGTTACTTTGGTGTTGGATTTTGCATGCTTTTGTTTTCTGAAGATATTATTTTCAGTAATGGTTTTGTTGTTGAAGGCAATTTGAATAGATTCCATTTGGGTTATTGTTTAGCTAAGCAAAGATGCTTTGATATTAGAAAGGGAGAAGTTTATGGGTTTGTAGATTTGTGTCTGCTTCAAGAATTTTGTTGTGTATCAAGCAGTTGATGGGTTTGTAGAGTTTGCTCAACACACAATGTATGAGGGTAGAGTTGAAAGAGAAATGGGTTTGTGAGTCGTTGTAGTTATTTTTTCTCTTCGGGTGTTTTTCCGGCAATGAGCTAATCTACCGTTATGTTCCTCCCCAGAAGCTATAACTAACAACGTAAAGGAAGAGAGAGAGAGAGAGAGATGTTGCAGTGCGTATTTCTGCTATCCGATTCGGGGTAAGAGTCTCTTTAGCCGCTTTTGTTTGATCATATAATACTACTGGTATTTCTATAGCTCTCTTGGTTTTAGCGGGACAAAAGAGTTAATTTTTTGGATTTCACAGTGAGGTAATGCTGGAGAAACAGCTAACTGGGCAGCGTGTGGACCGCTCAATATGTGTATGGTTCTGGGAACAGGCCATTTCTCAAGGTGATTCCTCCAAGGTAGCTGTTGCAATTTTTGATATATGATTGAATATAATGTAATTGGCTTCATTACAAATTATTGTACTGATTCACTTCATATTTATGAATACTTAGAGGGGATTTTTTTGGGTCTATTTTTTTTATGTACTTTCTAGATTTTAGTTGTGTATATAACTAACGGCTCTGGGTTTACCCAAAGGACTATTCAATGTATGGGTGTTCTTCTTACTTCAGTTGTGAGTAGGTTGATATTTTCTTGAGTTGTGCATATTTCTTACGCGGTGTATGGTTGTTATCAGCTCCAACCAGTAATTGCTTCACCAACACATTACCTTTTCCAAATTCTTCGTGAGGGGATAACATTTTTAGCTTGTACCCAAGTTGAAATGCCACCTCTGATGGGCATTGAGGTGATTACATTGCTCAATCTATGTTAATATTATGAGTTCACTATGTAGCATTAAACTGATTAGCCTCTAACCATCAATTATAGTTCCTGTGCAGGGTGGCCGATGTCCTCACAGATTATCTTGGCAGCTTGAATGAAGACTTGATAAAAGATAACTTCGTCATCGTTTATGAGGTTATTGTCTTAATTATACTTCTGCTGCTTATTATGTTATTGGAAGTCAAGGGTTAGATCTCATCTGGTGGCGTACTTATATTTTCTCCTAGAATATCTGTTGTGAGGGACAAGTTTAGTCATTGATCTTTATGTTTATTGCTTAATACACTTGTGTTACATGCACAATGTTAACAAAAACTGAACAAGTCTAAACTCTTATCCTCCACGGCTGTGATTCTTTAGTGACATATCATTTAGTGTTTCCACTTTGTCATATTTCATCAGTTTTTCTTGAAATAGACTAACCAAAATATATATTGCAATTTGCAGCTTCTGGATGAGATGATTGACAATGGCTTCCCTCTCACTACGGAACCTAATATTCTGAGAGAGATGATTGCTCCACCAAATCTTGTCAACAAGATGTTGAGTGTTGTGACAGGCAGCAGTTCTAACATGAGTGATACGCTTCCAGGTGCAACATCATCTCTGATTCCATGGAGAACAACAGATCCGAAATACGCTCACAATGAAGTTTATGTTGATCTTGTTGAAGAAATAGATACAATAATAAACAGGTCACCATTTCAATTTTAACTTTTCTTTTATGAACAATGTCTTGTAAATTTCATTCAAACACTATATGTGTATTGCGTCATATGCCTTTTCCAGTATATCTATCCTGGTGTCTCTGCAATATTGTTGAATAAGATGAATATGAAAAGTAGTGTCTAACTTCGAATAATTGAATAATGTAGTTGAATAAAGTGGTTGCATTTTAATCTAGGGTTTTGTAGGTATCATTTATGGATGGTGAAATAGAATAGAAATAATTGTACAGAAACTTGCAGGTTTAATAGTTAGTATTTAGTGTGTTACGATTGTATCTCAAGGATTCGTACTCACATTAGTTGTTTAATTGCTGCTCAGGGATGGGGTCATGGTGAAATGTGAGATATATGGTGAAGTTCAAGTGAACTCCCATTTATCCGGTGTGCCTGATTTGACTCTTTCCTTTTCAAACCCTTCTATTCTTGATGATGTAAGATTCCATCCATGTGTTCGGTTTCGACCTTGGGAATCCCAGCAAATTCTGTCATTTGTGCCTCCTGACGGACAGTTTAAGCTTATGAGTTACAGGTATGGTGTTAAAGAAATACATGTGTGAAATACTTCGTATGGAAATTTGGGACTTACTTTAGCTGGGTAGATAAAGTTCATTACTATGATGCTTAATATTTGAATGGTTAATATGGTTGAGTTCAGTGAAAAATACCCACTATACAAATTAGAGTGTGTAGTGTTGCATGATCTCTGTCCTTGTCTTATTTTGATTCTAACACACCTCATATGTCATGTGCAGGGTTAGAAAGTTGAAAAGTACTCCAATCTATGTAAAGCCACAGCTGACCTCTGATGCTGGAACATGTCGTGTTAGTGTAATGGTTGGAATACGAAATGATCCTGGAAAGACCATTGATTCAATAACTGTGCAATTTCAACTGCCTCCATGTATTTTATCAGCTGATTTGACTTCAAATCATGGAACAGTAAACATTCTTGCAAATAAGGTACTAATATAGTATTGGACAATTGGCATATGACTCATTACCTTGACATCATATCTACCCTTTTAAAATGGTATATTGGCTAATGTGTATCTCCCGGTCGTATTTTTATTTTATATCCCTATTGTTTATGCAGATCTGTTCATGGTCAATCGGGCGTATTCCTAAAGATAAAACCCCTTCAATGTCTGGAACATTAGTGCTTGAGACAGGATTAGAGCGCCTTCATGTGTTCCCCACATTTCAAGCGAGTTTTAGGATCATGGGTGTTGCTCTCTCCGGCTTGCAGATAGATAAGCTGGATTTGAGGAATCTACCAAATCGAACATACAAGGGATTTCGAGCACTCACTAAAGCAGGGCAATTTGAAGTGAGGTCGTAATTCAGCAATCCAAATTCTTTTCTTTTTTAAAGCTGTTTGAAATGTGATCAATCTGTGTACATTATGGTGTGCTGGTGTGGATAATGTGCTGAAAATGTCACTGATAGTTTCATCTGTAAATTTGTTTTGTGATAGAAAATCATTGGTCTGAGACCCTAACAGTGCTGAAAATTTACAAATTGACAGAAGAAAATAAAAGAGAAGTCTGTTTGACGTCATTGGATTAGAATTTGTTGGCACTACATGTGAACTTACTATGCTCCAGGCTGAGACGCATCAAACATGGGAGAATTGCTGATAAATTAAACAATGAATGTTTTATAGAACTTGACCTCCAAATTGGTACAAAAAGAAAAGGGAGCCTTGGATTACAAAAATTTTGTACAATCTCATGGTACTTAAGCAGCCACCTTGTTCACTCTAAATGACTCCATAACCCGGCGAAGATCACTTTCTTCTTCCACAAATACATTTTCTGGTGTCTGTAATCTCAAAGCATACAATTGGTTGTTTTCAACTCCTAGAACAGTGAGGTACCTCCTGTTCCATTCCATACTTACTACGCGGTCTTTTGGCATAACAGCTAGTTCATTGTTGCTTGCATATGATTTTATGTTCACCTAGAAACACATTTCAAAACACATTGTAAGGAAACAGTTCTAATAATCCACAGAACTAACAATTACAACATCAAAATCACCTCACCTCAACTTGATAATAAAGCTTCCCATCGTCAGCAACTCTTGAAGATGTAGAGAGAACTTTCCCCTCACGCTTCACCCCGAGTCTTGTAGACATGAACTCTGTCAGATACTGCCTAAGCACTTGCTTTCCGGCTACTTCTGGTGGCCCCAGATCTTCAACACTCTTGTAATTCGAGGATGAAGGAGAGGACAAATCCACAGCTAGGTTTTCATCAAGAATATAAGGGTCTCTAAAGAATATGTCAGCTCCAGCACCTTTAACTTGAATCCAATTCTTAGGGTACTTGAATGAGTAGCCATCAAAACTATCTACGTATTCCCTTAATGCAACAGATTGTACAGCAAATGCAGGACTTTGCCAACTGACTTGAGAGAAGATGCAACCTGACAAGATTAAGGCCATTGCATTCCTCCTAGGAACTGCAAAATCTTTAGTCTGATTATATATTAGAAATACATAGCAAGAAGATTCATACTTTCATGTCAAATTCATAAATGTGTGGCATAGAGGGCCTAAATAAAACCCCTAGCATACCTTGGAAGAAAATTCAGCAGCACCACCCTTATTCGATTCACCTGACATTTGCTCAGTGAGGCTCACCTGCCATTGTGGTGATATGGTATTAGACATAGAGAACGAGGACAAAATCCAACAGATATATGGAAAAGGAACAGAATTCAATACAAGTAGTATATCAAATGAATTGGGTGCCACTCACTTTAAGAGTCTTCTTTGCATTTGATGCTGTAACATGTAATGCTTCTTTTGGCTGTGATACTTTTCTCCTATACTGCAAAGTATGTATAGACAGTAAGGATAACTAGTCAATGAAGGTTCTAACATTCTGAGACTTGGAGCAGAAAGTAGAGCAAATTTGTGAAAGACAGAGAACCTGGAGTTGAGTTTGGAGTTTGGTGCCATTGAAGTCAGAAAGAGAAGGAAGAGGAGAGAAAGAAGGTAGTCTGTTCTGTTGGTGGTGCTGCATCACCAACCTTGCCATGTTTCCCTATCCTGCTTTCCTTTTCTTGCTTTCTGTTTGTTATATCCACAGCCTATCATTCATATCATATTATCAGCAAGGATCTCCCTGACAGTGTAGCCTAATCATATAGCAGGAAAAGAAACAAGTGATGGACTTTGAGGCCCAATGCCAACTGCAGGCCAACAACAATGGGCTGTATGTTGAGTATCCTTTTTCTTTTCCTTGTTTGGTCCGTGAAAGGTAACCAGTTTCTTTGTATTTCTAACAAGAAGTGGAGGAGAAAGGAACTGAAATTTCGCCATACCTTTCCAACAATGATGCAAATTTCACTCCCTAAAACCAATGTGCTTTTTTCACATAACTTGCTACATGTTCATGGGAAGGGTGACATGGTGTAGAGCTCTATAACATGTTTTGGTACACCAAATATGCATCATGTGTGATTCTCTTTTGGTTGTTTTATCTTGGGCATGATATAACATTACAAGTGGTTCATGAGAAATGGGGCTGCCTACAATTTGGGATATGAAAGGTCCTGGCTCCCTGGACGAGTCACCAATCCTTATCCACTGAACTCTAGACACATAGAAATGTCTGAAAGGCCCTTGCGTGCACGCAATGAACAGCCATAAACCAGAATTAGTAAATACAGGATATTTAAGAAAATAATTATTTAACTAGACTTATAATTTACCACGTACAGTACAGCAAGGGTGGCGACTCCAAAGTCCAAAAGATAAAAATATCTTTCTTTGAAATCTTAAAGACATAAATAGAATTTCAAAGGCATATTATTTGGGATTGTTTGGACAACAAGCTAAGTAATTCAAAATGTAATTTTGCATTTTGAGATGAATAAACATGACCAGGTGATTGAGTAATTTCCAATTATTATTAATCTCGTGAATGTTAATGTGTTATTGATGATGTCTTCTATTTCTTTTTATTTCATTAATAACTCAAAAAAAGCGGTTTTTTTGTTTGTTTTCTAAGAACCACATGTCAAATATTAATATCACTACACCAATATCATATTAAACTACAAAAAGCAGAAGTTGTGTAAGTCATTGATCAAAGGAGACATGTATAGAAATTTATACACTTTTCCTTGCTCAAACAACGAAGACCTAAACTTTTTGATCTTCACAACCTGTAGAATGACAAATACATATGAGGTAGCTACCTGAAAATCCAATATATCTTTTCGTCAAGATACAATACTTTGTTAATCATGGCAATTTCAAAAAAGAAAAATGAACAAGTAGATTAAGCTTAATTAACTAAATCTAAAAAATCCATTTTAGAAAGAAAGTTATCTTATTTGCCAGGATTGCCCTTCCTTCCCTCTCTCTCTCTATAAAAATCAAAACTTTCACTATTTATTCTCCTCCAATTTTGCCATCCAAAATTTTCAGGCACCACCGCCATTTCTCTCTGCTACAATTTCTCGATGATCGTCTCCCCTCTCCGTAAGTTCAACGCAAGTCCCACCTCTCCATCTCAATCTTCAAACCCCCACAAATAGCTCTATTTGCATATGCTATAGTTACAATCTTAAAGCTTTGATTTTTCTGATCAATCATACTTGTATATTGTTAGATATGATTTCCCTTAGTTGTCTTTGTCATTCTGCAATGAAACCCAGTTGTAGAATCATGAGTAGTATTCGAAAGTCTACGCTTTTCGGGTTTTCCCCTGTTAAAATCCATAATGGGTCAGCAAAGAATGGAAATTTATCCAAGTTTTGTGTCAATTTTGAGCAGAAGAGTCAATATCATACATACCCAGGTCGTGTTTTGGGATTTGGGAGTGTTTTGAGTGATACCCAGAAAGCTTTTAAGGTACCCAATTGGAGTTTTGGCCAATCTGGGGTTGTATCTAGGTCGTTTAGTACTAGGGGTGGTTGTGTCATTGCTGGTATTGAATACAAGGGTCGTGAGTTTTCGACATCGGTGGAGACTCGGGTCAATGAGAACAACTTTGAGAGGATTTATGTTCAGGGTGGTGTTAATGTGAAGCCTTTGGTGGTGGAGAGGATTGATAAGGATGAGAATGTTGTGGGGGAGGAGCAGTCTAGGATAGAAGTTGCTATTGATGAAAATGTGGAGGGTGTGGATGAGCAGGCTAAGGTTTTGAGTTCGGAGAGGGAGTTTTCGGACATTGAGAAGGAAGCGTGGAGGCTGTTGAGGGAGTCGGTGGTGACGTATTGTGGGAGTCCTGTTGGGACTGTGGCTGCAAATGATCCGAATGATAAGCTGCCATTGAATTATGATCAGGTGTTTATACGGGATTTTGTTCCGTCGGCGCTTGCTTTCTTGCTCAAGGGAGAAGGAGAGATTGTGAGGAACTTCCTGCTTCATACATTGCAATTGCAGGTAACCGTTCACAACTATTTGTCTATGTGGTTTCTCATGTTGATTTGTTGGTCTTAAATTAGGATGTGTTTCCTTATTTTGTGTTGTGGTGCTATTCTAATGTATGATCAACTGAATAATCTTGAATGAAAACCCTGGTTATCTTTTGTTGTTGATTAGAAATTTAATTATAGAGATCAAAAAGTGCCATCAATCAGTCATTTTTTTCGCAAAACCAACATTCCGTTGATCTTGGTGACACCTTCTGTAGTAATATATGGTCAAAAGAGTGCTAATCTCTTTTATGCTTTATGAAAATTAATTTCCCCAAACCTTTCTTGCTGACAACACTGTCAACATAATATACTATGAATTAAATGTTTCGGGTTTCATGAAATTTCTAATCATAGTTTTGTTTTTACTTAGAGTTGGGAGAAAACTGTTGATTGCTATAGTCCAGGGCAGGGATTGATGCCTGCAAGTTTTAAAGTGAGAATTGTGCCTCTCGATGAGAATAAGTTTGAAGAAGTTTTGGATCCAGATTTTGGTGAATCAGCAATTGGTCGTGTCGCACCTGTGGATTCTGGTAAGAATATCTGAACATTATATACTGTGCTGTAAAAAAGTAATTCTCTGAAAGATGCTGCACACTGTCTTTGTTATTGTTTTCCAGCTGTTGTTGGATGCTAGTGCGCATTTTGCAAATACTCCATATTGGGATCTTTTTTTCCAATAAATTTAGTAATTTGCCCAGTTATTCTGACGATTTGTTGTTGCGCCATTAACTTCTCTGACAGGATTATGGTGGATTATTCTGTTGAGGGCTTACGGAAAGATAACTGGTGACTATGGATTACAAGAAAGGGTTGATGTTCAGACAGGCTTGAAAATGATCCTGAACTTGTGTTTAACTGATGGCTTTGATATGTTCCCATCTCTTTTGGTCACAGATGGCTCATGTATGATAGACCGTCGGATGGGTATACACGGTCATCCCCTTGAGATCCAAGTGAGTTCCTTTATCCCATAGTTTAGAAAGCTGGCTTAAGTGGTTGAATTATTAGGTGTGAATATTATTGATTCATTTACGTTATTTCTTTAGCCTATATTCTTATCAGCTGCTTTCTTTGATTTTACTGCCATAAATTCAGATTCAATATTGAATATTCCATTCTTGATGTACCTGAAATGAAAATAACTAGGAGGCCAATAGGGTCTAATTGGATATCATGCATAAGGACATAGAATATATAGGGTGAAATCATTGATGATGGTGGTTTCCTTCTTGAACTAATTGAAAGCATCTGCTCCTGAACTTTTAACTTTAGCTGGCTGACTCTATGCTTTTTATGAGAATCTTGGGCTGTATCCTGATAACACCGTTTTGTTTGATATCATACCAGTTGTGATGCGTTCCTATCTATCTTTTCAAGCCTATATCAACTATACTGCATCATATTCAAGTTTATTTGTATATTACCTCATCTTTGGCATATGATTTATATGAAGTTTGATTCTTCAGGCCTTATTTTACTCGGCTCTACGGTGTTCCCGTGAGATGCTTGCCGTAAATGATGGATCCAAGAATTTGGTAAGGGCTATCAACAACAGACTCAGTGCTTTGTCATTCCACATCAGAGAATATTACTGGGTGGATATGAGAAAGATGAATGAGATATATCGATATAAGACCGAGGAGTACTCTACAGAAGCTACCAACAAGTTCAATATCTACCCTGATCAAATTCCTTTATGGTTAATGGACTGGATTCCAGAGGAAGGTGGATATTTTATTGGCAATCTACAACCAGCTCACATGGACTTTAGGTTTTTCACTCTTGGAAATCTTTGGTCTATTGTTTCATCTTTGGGTACTCCAAAGCAAAATGAAGCTATATTGAATTTGGTTGAAGCCAAGTGGGATGATCTTGTGGGGCATATGCCACTTAAGATATGCTATCCTGCCTTGGAATATGAAGAGTGGCGTATAATCACTGGCAGCGACCCAAAGAATACGTGAGTTGGCATACTCCTGTTTGTATACTCTTGTTTGTATATTTCAGGATATTTTAGATTTCTATAACTGTACTAATTTCGTTATCAACTCCTGCAGTCCTTGGTCGTATCATAATGGTGGATCTTGGCCCACACTTCTGTGGCAGGTACGTTTTGCCTTGATGGAAGTTTAGATGTTTTGTGGAATGCAAATATGCCTGCATGATTTGGATTTCTTCCTGTTTGTTACTATGCATTCATTTGTTTATGGGATTTTCCCTCTAAAATGCTATAGCTGTCCTATTTCAGTTCACATTGGCATGCATCAAGATGGGCAGAACAGAACTAGCTGAAAAGGCAGTTGCTTTAGCAGAGAAGAAGCTTCGAGCTGACCGCTGGCCTGAATATTATGATACCAGAACTGGGAAATTCATTGGAAAGCAATCTCGACTTCACCAAACGTGGACCATTGCCGGGTTCCTTACAACTAAAATGCTGGTGCAGAATCCAGAGAAGGCAGCCTTGTTATTCTGGGAGGAAGATTACGAGCTTCTTGAGATATGTGTTTGCGCACTTAGCAAGAGTGGCCGGAAAAAGTGCTCCAGAGGTGCAGCAAGGTCTCAGATTCTTGTATAAGGTAACCATTCTTTCAAAGGCAACTTTGCCGTTGAACTGTACAGCAACCACATTAGGATAGGATACGGAAAGAATTGGATAGAGAACAGTCTTCAATTGGAAGCGTATATCATAAAGTCATGTGATATGTTCTACACAGTAATGATTGGTTTTGTCAGCCGATTAATTAGTTGAGTTGATCGGAATAGACACTTAAAATGACAAGTATGGAGGGTACCTCGCACCTGATCTAATCTTTGTCATTGCATGTAAATTACATATCAGTTTTCACTTGTTTGTTTGAGTTGATTTTTCTAGATATTTTTACTTGCCTTTTGACATGATTGAAACTTCTGTCTCAGCAAAACTGCATTTGGTAGTCGAATACTACTTCCCCTAGCAATCAATAACTATAAACTAATGTAGGAAAGGAAAACCATAGCCATATAAAGGTTCAGGTAATTAGTCAAACAAGATAACAGACTAAATGCATAAAGGTTCATAACTTACACAACCATCCTTGGGTAGCATAAAGATTCAGAGAAGTCCTCTTCTTCTCTTATAATCACTAACTGACAAAGTCAGAGCATGTCTCTTGCCATCATCCTCCGGGACCTTGTATCCTAATGTAGCTTCTATCTTTTGCTTCCTGGCCGAGTACGCAGCCGGAGCCCCATGAGGTCCACCAAACTTCTGAAGTCCAGCCAGTGAGATTGGCAGCTCGAAATTGTGGAGTGTATACGCCTCTGTCGCTTGGTCCACAGGAGCCCTTGTATCAACCAACTTCCCTGCACCTGCTGCAGCTTCCAACGCTGCCGCTGTTGCTTTCACGCCAAACTCTCCCATTACTTTTGCTTCAGCCTTGTCGTTGCTGGCACCTAGAAATCCATTTGCTGCCTCAGCAGTCTCATCTTCAGCGGCTTCATCTCCTCCTCCAGGCTTCCCAACATAGTAATTCCTCGATCTAGTCCATCTTCTTGAGAAAGGATCATAACCAGCCTCCCCAGCTTTCAGATTCGTATTTATCGGTTTCAATCCAGAAGCATTCTTAAAGTTCTCAAACCTGTTCTTCCTGTTCATCTCAGCTAACCTAATGGCCTTGGAATCTTTCTCCTGAGATTGCCTGGATGCTTCCAATTCCTGGAGCCTTGTCTTAATCCTCCCAACTTCCTCCATGTCATGCTTGCTTTCTGCAACCTCCAACTGCCTCCTCAACCTATCCTTCTCAACTGCAATGTTCACTGGTCTTGCTGAGGCTCGTTTCTCCTGCAACATTTGCTTCACAGTTGTTGCTGAGTAAACAAATGTGTTGGATTTCTGTAGGGTCTCCCTCTTTTCTAATACATCATGTTTGCTTGGCATGTAGCCAGCACTACGCTTCACTTCCCTAATCCAATCGTTATACTCCTCCTCCTCTGGAGCAGAATTTGAGACCATAGCCATCTGCCACTTAGAAGCAGAACTTTCACTTCCCCAAACACAGTTCAAATATTTATGTGTCATTTTTCCCTCTAGCTGGTACTGCCGGTTCAAATCTGTGGCATCCACATTCTGAACCATGCAAAGCTTGTAGATTGGACCACTTGATGATTTCCCAAATCCAAGCCTAACAAAGCAACCCACAATTAGCTCCTCAAAAAATGGCTCCATACACCATTTTGCAAGTTTCGACCTTGGAATGGTAATGTCCTTTATGTCCTGATATGTTGGTGGCTCTACCTTTTCCTCATCACTATCTGAAAATTCATTATCCGAAGCTGATCCTACATCTTCAGTTTGTAAACCCCCTTCATTCTCATTTTGATCCGAGTCAATCAGACTTTCTGCAACAAGGGATTTACGCTTGATTGGTGAAAAATCCTGGCTACCTACATTTTCTTTTGATGAATCTCTCAGACTACTGCGAGCCTTCGAGTCTTGTTGCTTCAGACGCTTCTCTCGTAACTGACTCAATGCATCACCTAAAGCAGCTGATTTTTCAGCAGTCCTAGCTGATGAGCGTACACCACGGGAGAATGGGACAGAAGAAGATTCTTTCTTTGATTGGATTGATCTTTCTTTGTCTCTCTTTGATCTTAATTTTTCCATAAACTTCTTACCATCTTTCTTTTCTGCTCTATTTGTCAGAATCATCTCTCTTTCAAGTTCAGTCATCTCTGAAAGCCGTCTTCGATCAGCATCATCCTTGTAGAGATCAGTACCAAGATCAGATTCATCACTGTTTTCGCTCTCATGATCAGAAGCATCATCATGCTCTTCGTCACTGCCTCTTTCAGCAGGGTCAAACCTCTTCTTCAGAGGTACTTGAGAGGGCTTCCTGCTTGCATGATTACGACCACCATCTGAGTCTTCATCCCCAGAGTCACTTTCATCATCAGAGAAGGAACCTCCATGTCGCTTTCTAGAAGTTGGAAGTTGCTGGCGGTTTTTCACAGCTGCACCGGTTCGTCCTGCTGCCTCAAGAAGCAAATTCTCCAAGTCTGCCATGGTTGCTGTCTCCTTGTGCAATAGTAATGCTTCTCCAAAACAGGGTGTAATATAGAGACTAACTACTGCAACCATAAGAGAAAGGATCATGAGACACAAGCACAAACAGTTGACAAAAGAGGATTTAAACAAGTGACTTGCAGAAAAGTCGTATTCAATTTAGAAGCAATGTGATTTTCTAAGCCAACTTAACAAAAACCAAACGCACAGAGAATCTTTCTCAATAGTATTGGATACCAATTCAGTACAAGAGTTATGCCATCATAAAGGAAGAGAATCAGAAGATTCTCAGTTGAATCCTCAACTCTCCAATTTAAGACTGATCTTGATAATTCCATTATATCACATACACAATTTTCATATAAGTCTAACAATGCAATTAATTATTTTGAAATTGAAGTATAACTCTTGGCATTTTAAGAAATGGCCAGAACCTATGGTCCCAGGAACGCGCTCACACGCGCGTGTGCAACAAAACATAGTATGTGCAGGTATGACAAAGGAAGGGATCAAGAGTTCTTCTAGGTTCACAGAGCGTTACATCACCAAGTGGTTAACCAGTAGAACAACAATCATTATGAGACAAGCATAAATTTACTTTACTCTCTGTTTGGACAATATCCACATGAGTATAAACAATTTAATGCATTCTACATGCTGCTTCGTCTTATAAATAAACGACAAATTCAATTCAATCATAAAAAGAAAGAAAGAAAAATCCACATTCTATATGCGCTATTCTTCTGACAGACAAAATCAACATTCATCTCAAGAGAAACATAACAAAGCAAGTCAAAATAGAACAACCCAGCCTCATTCAAGAGTTCAACTGATAAGGTAAATCCTAGTATCTAATATCTCCAGACTACTTTAATTTTGACAAAGATGTCTGCTTTAAGCAATTCCAAATCAAAATGGCCCTTACAAATTTTACTGAAAGTAATAGGCGTCCCAAGGACTAATCAAAGTACCATCTACAGTTCCTACACTAAAACTAAAAGGAGAAAACAAAAACAAGAGCTACGATTTCATGGATGTGAGGATAAACAAGAAAAGTAAAAAGATTCAACCTTTATTTTCTAAAATTTACCCCAAGACCCAAATGTAAAATCCCAAAATTACAGCCTAAAAATTCAATCTTTTCTGCACGAAAGTCTCTACCTTTATGATCTAAACCATAAAAACAACACAATGCATTCACCAGAAACAAGACTGTTAAGGTTAAAAGACAAAAATTTTCTCAAACAAGACAAGAACAAGAGTAAACAATTCGAAACACAAATCCCTAATAATGTAGTACAATCGAACACTGATGCAACCATTCATGCTACCAAAGTCCAAGGAACAACCAGAAGAACAAAAACAACAACAAATTCAACATCTTGAACAAAACAAAAAAACCGAGAAACCCTTGTCTGATCGCTCAAAAAAATAATAATTAAAAAGACTAAAAAGACGTCACCTTTGTGATCAGGGAGTGACGTAAATTGGGGGAATTTTGGTGAAGAAGAAAACCAAAGCGCAATGCAGAAACAAACGGAGAAGCTATACGGCGGTGAGGAGTGGTGGCCGAGGAAGTGATTTGAGGAGTGAAGAGTGTAAGAGGGAGAGAGAGAGAGAGTATAAAATTATGTGTCATTGTGAACACAAAAGCTACCCTACAAGTGTTTGTCTGTCGTGTATTCTCGCTGGGATTCTAGGATTTCACAAAAATCTTTTATAATTTTAATGTATCTCGTGTGAGGGTGTGACCAAACAAAATCTTAGTTACACACTAATCACAATATCCTTTTTCTCTTATTAAAGTATGTTTTATTAAGTGAGATTAATGCATCAAACACAATTTAATAGTTACTTTATCAATGAGTACGATGAGGTTACCAGCTAGAGACTCTTCCTTGTGTGCTTAGTCTGCAACAAGCAGCACTTACCCAGTTATGAAATTCTTATATGAATGGAGACCTTCCCAGAGCAAATCGCCATCGTCAACTTTCTTTGACGAATGATTTGCTTTAAGGCAAACCAGATTCAATCCGTTCCCATCAATTGGAACATAAGAATTCCAAGTATAAATATATACTGAAAGCAACTTTTCCGATACATAAACTCATTTGCTTTAACTAACATTAATGAAACTAGAATACATGATAGACTAATGATCATTTGCGTGCACAACAAGATCCTATTACGCACTTTAATATCAAAAATGCATATCTAGAATGCTACATACGCCAAAACAAGTTAAACCTTATTAACACTAATTTTTCTCGAACTTATGTTATCATCAATCAATCATAGATAATGATATTGAACCTGTTTCAATTTATAGAAAACCGAAATCTCGAATAATTATTTTAAAATACATTTTATTGTTTTCTAACTTAAAAAAATCCGTACAATAAATTACATCTTGATTCTTGAAAATATAGTCCACAATTGTATGCAGGTTTTGAATTGCTTATTATATGCTTACCTCCATGAACAATTGAACATGCAATGTTGAGGATTCAAGAACTAACCAAACTGCAAACTTAAGCCTAATTACCATGAACTGGAGCTATAGCAACACCATAGACTGGAGTTTGAAGGCTTGACCATGTTCAGCTACAACAGAGATGACCTCAAGAAAACTACTACCCAGAACCCACTTCAACCCAATACCAACCATCATCAGAAACTCACTCCATTGCTCCCAAGAACAACCCACCACCCAATCAAACCCACCTTTTTTCTCAAAGGGCCCCAACCTCTTAGCCACAGACTTAATCAAGTCCTACTTCCAAAAGGGCTCCCTCAAAGAAGCACGCAAGGTGTTCGATGAAATGTCTGAGAGAGATGTTGTTACTTGGACTGCCATGATTGCTGGCTACACTTCTTGCAGTCACCACAGCAGCGCTTGGGGTGTGTTCTGTGAGATGTTTAGGAGCGATATGGAGCCGAATGCGTTTACTTTTTCGAGTGTGCTCAAGGCTTGTAAGGGGATGGTTTCTCTTTTGTGTGGTGCATTGGTTCATGGCTCGACGGTTAAGTATGGAATGAAGGGGTCTATCTATGTTGAGAATGCGCTTATGGACATGTATGGTGCTTGTTGTGTTAGTATGGACGATGCGTGCAAGGTGTTCAGTGAGCTTCATGAGAAGAATGCTGTGAGTTGGACTAGTTTGATCACTGGATACACTCACAGAGGTGATGGCTATGGCGGGCTTCAAGTTTTTCGCCAAATGTTGCTGGTAAGTGGCTGAATCATCCTCTTACATTTTGTTGAATGAATTGGGAAGTATTCTACTTTATAATGGATGCTTACTTTAACTTTATTGACCTACAGGAGGGAGTGGAACCGAACCCATTTAGCTTTTCAATTGCGGTTAAAGCGTGCGCTTCAGTTGGCTCGCAAACTTTTGGCAGGCAATTACATTCAGCAGTAATCAAGTATGCGTTTGATTCCCATCTTCCAGTCATGAATTCCATACTGGACATGTACTGCAAGTTTTGTTGTTTACCAGAGGCAAAGCAGTACTTTGATGAAATGAGTCAAAAAGATCTGATTACCTGGAACACCTTGATTTCCGGATATGAAAAATCGGATCCTAGAGAGTCCCTAAGTATATTTTCTCGTATGGAGTCAGAAGGATTTAGTCCGAATAGCTTCACATTAACCAGCGTTACAGCGGCCTGTGCTAACATGGCAGCATTGAACTGTGGTGAACAAGTTCATGGTACAATCATCCGTAGAGGCTTTAATAAGAACTTGGCATTGGCTAATACACTTATTGACATGTATGCCAAGTGTGGGAGCATCACTGACGCGCACAAAATATTTAGTGACATGTCTGATAGAAATTTAGTCTCCTGGACTTCCATGATGCTTGGATATGGGGATCATGGGCATGGAAAAGAAGCTGTTGAGTTGTTTGATGAGATGGTAATGTCAGGTATTAGGCCAGATCGAATAGTGTTTATGGCAGTTCTGAGTGCGTGCAGCCATACTGGACTTGTCACTGAAGGCTTGAGGTATTTCAAATGTATGGTAAATGATTACAAGGTTACTCCAGATAAGGACATATATAGTTGCGTGGTGGATTTACTGTGCCGTGCTGGTAGAATCAAGGAAGCTTATGAGTTAATAGAGAGCATGCCATTTAAGCCTGACGAGTCTTTTTGGGGTGCACTGCTTGGAGCTTGCAGAGCACATAAGCTTCCCCATTTGAGCAGACTAGCTGCCCAGAGGTTAATAGATTTGAGGCCAAACATGGCGGGAACATATGTGATGCTGTCAAATTTTTATGCCGCTGAAGGTAAATGGGGAGAATACGCCAATATGAGAATGTTGATGAGAGGAACAGGGAATAAGAAAGAGGCAGGACAGAGTTGGATTGAGGTAAGAAATCAGGTTTATAGTTTTGTTGTAGGAGATAAGATGGGTTCTCATATAAAGTGGGTGTATGGAGTTTTGGAATTTCTGATTTGGCATATGAAAGAGGCCGAATACTTAACTGATTTGGATTGCTCTATACATGACCAAGATGATGGAACCTGAACAGAAGCTGAAGCGAAGGAGCTGAAACAACTTGTTGGGATTGGCATAAGCATATTGATTGGCAGGCAGGTCATTCTATTGTTTTAAACAAATTTTATACTGGACAACATGGTAAGGAAGAACATGACATCAGTTTCAAAGGCCTCTCTTGCAAAGAAAATCAGTTTTGGTTGGTTCGCGCCGTGTAAACAAGTTGAAAAATTCATCTCTTACAAAGGTTCAAGTTCAAGCATGAACTGGAGGCACCGGGCGAGAAAGATGACCATTCTTATGAACTCAAATCTAACCATTATGATAATAGTCATAATACTGCTAACCGAATTCAGAACTGAAATTAAGAATGATTTTACTTTGCTCTCTCTGGCTGCTGCTGAATATATTTCTCCAAATTGCCAAGTTGAATTCCTTTCAATATCTGTTTACCCCATGATTTCCAGATGTAACAAATGCAACTTCCATAGTTACTAATACACTGGCTGCCGCTTGCCTACATAAACAAATCAAATGTATAAGTATAGAACAAAGTTAAAACACACGGTTAGGTGCCTCATAGCAACCCAGAAACACATGCAGGTTATGGAACTGTCAATTCACTCAATTGTCATTTCATGTCGTGTGCCCGAATAATTATGGAAACACAGTTGCCGATGAACACTTACGAAGAATCATGAGTGCCAGTTTAGATTTCATCCATTGTGAGCCCACGTTAAACTCTTCTAACAAAACACCATCTCAGCTCACAAGAGCAACATATTAGTTAAACGCAGGCTCACAGATTCAGACAATTGCAGTTATTTGATTGCAATCTCTAGCACATTGGCGATACTTAACCATCAGAGATGAGTAGCTGATATATTGTTATATATCAGTTCATAATATCTTCTGCACCAGTGACCATGGAAGAAATAGATGTTTCTCTTGCTGGCTGGCTGTATTATTAAACTTGTCCTGCCTCCCTGAGAAAAATCAACTGCAACTTATGTACCACCGGAATCATACCACAAGAGATTTCGACCATTAGTATTTGGTGGTTCTGAACTCCTAGTTCATCCTTTATTCCAACACAAGATAAGCCAATCCCCTCCTTCTTTCTTCTTGGAGGTAGTATATGAATCGAGATTCACCCATGTGTTATGTGTTGTTGTCGCAACAGTTAGCTTCAGACTTTCAGAGCATCATGTTGCTCAGTTGATGAGCCTTTCTATAAAACCAAGAATATCCTCTAGGTGAATAATGTTCAGACCAACTTCAGTACTAATCTACTACCAGTAGTCATTGCAGGAACAAGATCCCTGCTTAAAGTGGTGAAACCGATGTTTATCCCTCACCACAATGTCACGACCAAAAGCTTTTGAGACGAACTTTGCTGCCATGTGACAATCATTACATATTCGCAGATTCTTTATTATCCGTATTGGCGACGGTGGACTGATAGCAATTAGTCCAAAGGCAATTGCCAGTTTCTCACTGTGTCTGAAAAGAGCAGTTTCCTTCTCCTCTTCATCAATGTCAAAGGATACCTCATTTGTATCTGGTGCATAACCTTCCCTCTTCAGCTTCTGAGCCATTTCATATAGCATTACCTCAATTTCTTTCATTCGAGGGTGTTTCTGATCTCCTGCTAGAAATTCATAAACTACACCATCTGCTTCAATCATGCTACAACCGGGGGTCTTTACCACCCCATGTTGCATCATTATTCCCCTAATCTCATGAACACCATCCCAATCACCTTTTGAAGCACATATATTGGACAACAACACATGGAAGCCGTCATGGTTAGGATCGAGCTCAATGAGTTTTCTTCCTATCCTCTCACCCCTGTCATGGTCCCCATGTTTCTTACAAGCCCCCAGTAAGGCACCCCATGTCGCAACATCTGGTGTCATAGGCATACTTTCAATGAGGTCTTCTGCCTCCTTGAGCAAACCTGCACGTCCGAGAAGATCAACCATGCATCCATAATGCTTAACATTGGGTTCTATCTTGTGTTCCTGCATCATGGAATCAAAATGGCGACGCCCCTCATCTACTAAGCCCATGTGACGACAAGCTCCCATAACTCCCATAAAGGTTATCTCATTAGGTGCCACACCACATTTCTTCATCTCTGAAAACATTTCAAGGGACTTCTCCACCAACCCATTCATTGCCAACCCAAGAATTAGGGCATTCCAAGTAGAAACTCCCTTTTCTGCCGTCTCCTCAAAGACCTCCAATGCATTTTCCACACACCCACATTTCAAGTACATATTAATAAGGGTTGTCCCAAGAAACACATTAACTTTAAGCCTATTTTTCCTTATATAAGCATGAATCCATTGGCCCAGGTCAAGGGCAGCCAAATGAGTGCATGCAGAGATGACGCTCACCAAAGTGGTCTCATCAGGCCTAATTCCAGAAAGCTGCATCTCCTGGAACAATGCCAAAGTTTCTGAAAAGCGATCATGCTGAGCATAGCCTGATATCATTGCACTCCAAGACACTACATCCTTCTCAGGCATGGAATCAAATAATCTCTGAGCAGTTTCGACTAAACCACATCTCAAGTACCCTGATATCATTGAGTTCCAAGATATCTGATCCAGATTGTAGGCTGCATTGAACAGTTTCTCCGCAACTATTATCTCCCCACAACTCGAATACATATGAATAAAAGCATTTTGAAGATTAACATAACTTTCAATTCCAATTTTCACAACTAACCCATGGATCAACTTCCCTGTGTGGACACCTGACATATGTGCACATGCCGAAAGCACACTGACCACCACAACCTCATCCACCATAACTCCCTCAGCAACCATTTTCACAAACATTTCCAAAGCATCCTCATACATCTCATTTTGCTCGAAACAAGAAATCAACGCACTCCACGAAACCATATCCTTCTGAGGCAGATCATCAAACAACCGCCGAGCCTCATTCACACAACCTCTTTTACCAAACAACACAATCATAGAATTCGAAGCAATCGTGTTCCTCACAGGCATTTTCTCATATATACACTTTGCCTGCTCCACATTCCACACCCTAACATATCCTGCCAATATCGAATTCCATGCAACCGAATCCAACACAGGCATTTCATCAAACACATTGCGTGCATCCCTCATATTCTCACAAACAGCATACATATTGATCAATGTGTTCTGCACATACACATCTGAACCAAACCCAAACTTCAAAACATGACTATGCATCTGCTTCCCTTCAAACTCTGCTCCTCTCAAAGCACAAGCTTGAACTAGAATTGGGTAAGTATAGTTATCTCTATCCCCATTCTTAACCAACATCAATTTATAAAGACCCAAAGTCTTTTGGGGACAGCTTCTTTGTATATAAGCCTTCATCATAGTGTTCCAAATGAACCCATTTGGGTTCTCAATTTGATTGAAAACTCTAAATGACAAATCAATGTCACTGAAAGATGAGTCGGTTGAAAACTTGAGGACTCTACTTGCTGCATATGTGTCTCTAATGAAACCAGTGAGGATCATCTGAGATAGAATTTGATTGAACCGCTTAAGATTCTTGCATTTCGGCAACTGGGTCTCTAAAATTGACAAGTTTATGGTCACTTTAGCCAAGTTCATAGCTAAAGATTTGAACTTTGAAGAGGTATGAAGTGTTGCAACTATAAAGGTTTGGACTTTGAAGCAAACACATTTTGGTAATTACAAAATTAACTCCCGCCAATATAATTCCATGAATCAACACCTGACACGTTGACACAGTGAAAATTTTGGGCTGTAAAAGCCCACAAGGCAGGTGAGTACTAAAACCAGTGAGCTGTGTGAAAACTGTGGGCAGTAAAATCCCTAAAAGCTGAGAAGTGCCACGAAAACCCAAAGTCTTCAACTTTCGGCCAAAGCCTGGGTCCTGGTTTGGCCTCCATGCCGGAAACGCTTCCGCCGTCTCCGTTGGGTGAAGAATCGATGGAAGATGTTGGAGAGGTCAGAAAAGTTTTGATCTTTATTTGAGAATTGAAATTTCTTGCCTTCTGATTAACATTGCCGGAATTGAAATGAGACTGTTTAGGCTTTTTGTGTTAATATTTTTCAAAATTAACCCAAAGGTAAAATTTTGTGTATAAACAATTTTGGAGTGTCAGCCTTTTGTAGATGTTTAAGTGATCTTAGTGTATTTTAGTGCTCGAGAAATATGTAGGTTGTTCAAGAGTTGATTTATGATGTCATTTTTGTTTTGTGTGAGAATGCATGTAATTGTTATAGTACGATTATGAGGTATAATATGTTCTGGTGATGCTAATCCTGATGAAGGTGTCGAGTACTCAAAGACAGGAGCTTTGTATGGTTATGCATTATCATACTTCGCTGATGTTGCTTGTTTTGGCAGCACATTGTGTTTTTCTAGCTATGGTCTTCTTTTCGGATTCGTTTTAGTGTTTTCAGTGCATTTCTCTTTCTGAGCTCAGATTTTTTAATTGCAGAATGATCCGATTGTGAGCGATGGGTACTTCACCAAAGGAGCATTGGTTGAGGTTAGCAGTGATGAGGAAGGATTCCATGGTTCTTGGTTTGCGGCAACTGTAGTGAAATCCATGGGGAAAGACGGGTTCCTTGTCGAGTACAAGTGCTTGAGGACGGAGGATGATTCGGCATTTTTGAGAGAGGAGGTGGATAACATGCACATACGACCTCATCCACCGGAAAATGTTGTTGATTGTTTCAAGAAACTTGATGAAGTTGATGCTTTGCACAATGATGGTTGGTGGGTTGGTGTGGTTTCTAAGGTTCTAAGAGGTTCAAGGTACATAGTCTACTTCAGGGAAACCTGTGAGGAACTTGAATATCATCACTCTGAGTTAAGACTTCATCAGGACTGGATTGATGGCAAATGGGTTATCCCATCTCAGGTATGGCTCTATCTTATATCAACCATTTTTATTGACATATTTGTACTTTGTTTTAGTGTTCAGTGCCAGATTTTCTGAGAAACTGAATCCTTGGTTGCCAAGTGCAACATTTCACACTAAAGTAGCAAAGCTCTCGGCAAACACTGACTGTTTTCCAAACTGTAGGGACATTAAGATATTACAAACCATGTCTAGAAATAAATTCTTTGATTTCTTCCATTCTTGGGGGATGAATAATAGATCATGACACTAGTTGAAAAATATTTTAGAGTCCAACTGTTTCCTCAACTCTTTTACATGAGGTGATACTCCTATTATTTTCGGAATCACGTAAGTCTTACATCTTGTATACGAATGAGAAAACCAATTTGGGGGTTGAGTTATATAGAATCTGCAAAAACTTTAGTCAGATTCAGACTGTTTGAGAAGATGAATTGGCAAAATACAAAGTGAAAAATTGAGCTTTGTGGGAGAGTAACTGTGACTGGTCTATTGGCTGCAGTTGTTACTTGTTAGTCACTCATGTAGGTAACATTTGCTTATGGTAACTGTTTAAGGTTGCCAAAAGGCACCATAAATGGAAAGGTGTGGGACAGTTGGTCATAAATAAATTGAGAGTTAGAGCTGCTTACAGTTCCACCTGCTAACTTAAAGCTGCTTCATGGTTGTCTGTTGGGGGTTTAAGTCAAGTGGTCAAGAAAGCTACGTTGTGTGGCATATTCTGATGGCAACAGGTGTCGATGTCTTATTCTGACGAGTTGAATTTCCAAAATTAGTAAATTACATATCTTCTCTTTGAATACATTCTGTTATTGTACTGTTATCTAATTGTTGGCTGATCTGTATTCTTGGCAGGAATTAAAGTTATAGTTTAATGGAAAATGAAATAGGATTCATCTGAATTCTAAAGTACTTGGGAAACGTAGTGTTTATCTTATTTAGTCGATCATTTTGCCTGACAAAAACCCTCTAATCAAGCAACCTTGAAGCTGTTAAACCATGGCCGGAGCTGTAAATTTGTTTTTACCAGCTACTGTAATTTAGTAGGACGAGTTGTTCCAGCATTCTTGATGCATGCTGAGAGTGAAGTTCTGTTGCTTCTTTGTCTCTAGTTATGTGACAAGGTGTCAATAATTGATGGAAAATTCGTTTTGTAATATAAGTTTACAATTACTAGTTGAAATCCCTTGAATTTACATTTAGAGGTTATCAGATTTCAATCTATTCCTTTTAACCGGATACGGTTTTCAAAGCTATTCAGTAGAGATAGATCGAATGGAATAGAATTGCATCTTCAATTTTCCTTGTCCGTGTGGCTATTTCTTCCTTGTTTCGTTATTTGTTGGAATATTTGATCCTTCAATTCAATTATCAACTGCACATGTATATAAATGTCCCTCATGATGGAATCTAAAGCGAAATAATTGGGCTCAAACGAAATAATTGGCCTGTTATTTTTCATCATTTAAACAGTTATTATTATTATTTTTTTTCATTTTTATAAAGGGAACAGTTTAAATTGTTTTTCGATGATGAAATAAAGTACAAACACAATTATTTCGTTTCAAGTGTCAATGTTACAACGGTCCCAGAAGCAATAGATCAATAAATCTCAACATTTGCAGAAGGTAGTTTAGTTACTTTGTTGTTCAATGCGAACTATTGTCCGTCTTTCGCCTATCAGAGTTGGAGCAATTGATATTCTTTGGTAAGCAATCAATAGAACTTGTCTAGCATCAAAAACCAAAAGGTCCTATCTTTATCAATTTCTAGGTTAAATTTGGAAGGAAAGCACTTCTCTTTCTCAATTTGAAACCCCGTCTCAAGTTCTAACCCTCTACATGTAAAGAATGAAGATAGACCACTTCAAAACACAACACTTGTGCCAAGCCCTGAAAAAGACATTACATATCTCTTGCCTTTTTTCACAACATAAACTACATATAACAGGAAATGTAAATTTTATTACATATGAAGATAACAGCACTGGTAGGAGTACTTGAAAACAACAGCATTACATATGATCATCAAAACAGATCATGAAAATAAAGCCAAAGCCTTCATCTCGGCTATGGTAGTAGTACTAAAAACAGAATATACACCTTGAAATCTATAGCAGTGAGCCTAGACTTCCACAGCTTCCGGGACGTCCTCGTGCTCCTCCACAACCTTGCCACCATCTGGTCCATCAAGCTCGAAGGCCGAGGCAGGAAATGTCCTGGATAGCCCTGTAGGGGACTTGAAGGTGATCTTCCCACCATCTTCCAAGTAGATGTCACTGAGTGACACCCAGATCATGAGCTCCTTGGTCTTGACACCAGTCAGCTTTTTGATCTTGCCCTTCTCAACATAGGCTGTTATCTCAGTTGCATAGCTTCCCAGCCTCCCAACCTTCTCAAACTTGTGGGTGGTGCTCTTCTTCTGCTTGAGCCAAACAAAGCCAGTCTCTTTGATGTAGCCACATTCCACCATGTCCTTCATGGGAAGGAGCCCATTGGGGAGTCCCTTCTCAGTTAGCAAGAACTTTGACTTCTCCTGGCAGATAGCATCACCATGATAGAGCTCATCAGCCTTGGCTCTCAACTCATCAGTTACAATAGACATTGTTGTGAAGCTTGGTACTTGTGTTCAAAAGTGTGAACAAAGGTGATGATGAGAATTGCGTCGAGAGTGGGGATTTATATAGCTAGGGAGTTAGAAGTTTGCCCTTGTGGATTCTCCAAATTATCCAAAATGCCACTCCGCTTTTGACCTCCTATATCACAACTGTGTTGAAAGAGACCCGAGAGATACCAAAGTAGATCGGAGGAAAAAATAAAAATAAAAATATCAAAGTAGATCGGAGAAACATCATTTTTATTCATAAATAGAAGCCTCTATATATAGAGGATTATATAATATCTTTTAAGTATGTAGAAAAAAACATAAGCGTATTTTATCTAGTAAACCTATCATTACACAATCGGAATTCTTATTCTTATTAGCATTAGACCAAGGCACACACAAAGTGAGTTATTCTATAACACTCCCCCTTGTGTCGCTCGTTTAACTGTCAAATGATGCACATGGTGTTGTCTTGTTAAAAACTTTGCAAAATAAAAACCCTATGGAACTAAAGTCTTAATCTAAGGGAAGAAAAGCACAACTACACCCTTCATATTTGATAATGACATGTATGTGTGAAACTCCCCCTAAAGTCGGCATCTTCCCATGATTCTTACATTAATCGATCATGGAAGGTTCGATAACTTAGCGTATCAATGTTTTTTAACATGTCTCCAAATGTGGCATTAGAATGATTAACTAAATCTTGTCGTATTGTTCTAAAAAAACATGATTTTTTACACTTTTATCTGGAGGAGAAGGCTTCTTGAAAACTCAAAACATAAGTATCATTAAATTTGGGCTACTCCAAATTGGGTGGATGGGAAGCACATCACCTGTCCCAAAAACCCTATGTCAGACATGTGCCACCACTTAAATTGCGACACTTGTCTCTACACTTAACAAAGTTTAACTCCATCGTTATTAATATTAATTAAGCCAATTTGGAACCGTCAATTGTTAAATTTTCAGAAATCCCAATAATTATCCCTCTCTTTAATTAAACCTGCTAGACACAATTTAATAAATTGAGGGTATATAAGGGAAACTACAAATCAGAATATGCTCCAACTGTTTGAGAAAACCTCCAACCACGTTTTAAGGAAGAAGTTATCCACTCCCACTCAAATTTGGATCACCGGAAAAGAAAAAAAAACTCTCACTCAAATTCAATTCACTCTCTCAGAAAGTCGGTTGAACTACTATATACGAAGATCAAGGAAATCAGTCACACATGTTGGTTAGGTCGGATCAAATCGGCTATACAAGTTTAGTTTTGCCAGTTTTGATTCGGGCCCATTGATGAGGAACTGCGTCAATGCGTTCTTGACTATACAATTGCACAACTACTATGTACTGTAGTTTTTAATTCCTGAATTTTGCAGGTATATTGAAGAGATGATTAAGTTAGTTGGTTCCAAGTAACCAAGGCAAACGGGACAGAAGACAGTTCCTATTATATTCGAAAGATAAAGATGTGAACAAAGATATTCTATAAGGGATTTCAAGGAATTTGGTTTCGGTCGACAATCTTAATACATGAATTGCTTTGATCGAAGATTGCAAGAAGATGGTTGGTTTTGGAGGTATTTTTTCTTCTCTTTTTATTGGTCGTAAAGGAGGTTTTCGTTTTTTTAAATAGTTGAGGTTTGGTAATTTAATTATAGTCTGTGTTTTAAAATAGTTGACAATCTCTGCTCTCTGTTAGTTTATAATACTGAAGTCTAGATTCACTAATCCTCTCTTCCTTCTTCATTAAAAGTTTCTTTTTGTTTAACAAACACCAACCACTGATCAATACTTCAATGGTGTCTTACGAATGCATATATGTGGCATGGATAAGTGTTTCACCGATTGGAGTTTGTTGATTCCTTTGTCATTATATCAAGTTCGTGAATTGATAGATTTTGTCCCAACTAAATATAATTTTCACTTATTATTTTTGGTACAAATTACCAATATTGTTCTCTAAAATCCTTTTTTTTTTTGTCAAAATTTGAAAATTAAAGTTGGTTAAAAGTCGTGGAAATCATATATTTGTATCTCTTACTTTTGGATAATTTTAATATCAGAGTAGAGGACGAGGACAATGATTTTACCAATTCATAATCAATGCAAACATAAGACTTGAGATGGAGGCACTAGACCTCTTAATTTATTTTCATTGAAAGGTATTTTACTGGCTTTTAGCTATTAAGTTTTTTATGTTTATGTTAGTAGTTGCTTTTAGTCTTTTATTTTTTTCGTTTCAGACATAATATATAGGCATAATCTGTATTTTACTAACTGCGAAGCATAATTTATAGGCATCAAAGATCAAGCATTTCCATTTGAAGGATCGAGGTTATCTAAATTTGATTACGTTTTTGTATATTGTGTACATTCATGGAAGTACCGTGAGTTCATCTTTTAGTTCTAATTGTTTTTATTGATTCTGTTAATAATGACAATATGAAAACTAATGAACTTATAGCTTGCATTATTTTTGTAAGATATTGATCATGTTTTTATGCAGTTAGCTTCTTCATAGAAATTCAGTAATGTTTATAAAATATTACTTGAAGTGTCTGATTGTAATATGGAGTATGGAAAGCTATAGCTTGGTCTAATACAAAGTATATATGCGATTACATTGTAAAGTACATTGCAACTTCAAAGTTTTATTTGGTCTGCATTCTGAGTTCATGTATTTGGTCAGAATTTATTATTGTCTTAATATGGTTCTTTTTAAGCGTGGAAATTACATGTATCAAAAGTATGTAAAAGTGTCATTATTTGTTTGAACTCTGTAGATCAAATACGAATTAGAATCTTTTAGTGTATGTACGTGACATATGTACATACCAGATACCATAAATGGTTTAAAGTAAACTGTTGATAATAGTGATATAAGAAAAAGTTTGCAAACAAAAATCATAAGAAAACTGCATATTAGTGCAGAAAGAAAAAGAAAAACGTAAACACGAGCGCGGCCTTTTCTGCTAGCTGAGTCTTTTAATAAAAAAATATAACTATGCATTCTCATCATCCTGCATTCACTTCTCCTTCTTTCTTTTCCTCTGCAAAATAGTTTCTCCTAACCCAGAAAAACCTGCAATTGACTCCCAAATCAAACCCCATCTGCTTATGCGTCATCTTCATTCTATTGCTCACCACAAAAAAACCCAATCACACTTTAAAACCAGTGAATCCCCAAAATTCAAATCCCAAATCAAATCGAAATGAGGAGAAAGAGCTAGAGACTCGAAAAAAGAAATTGTATCCAGTTCAAATAATCCATTATTTACGAAGATGGGTAAGAAATTTAGAATACCCATCCAATTCGTACTTTTCATTCTTCCAATGCCACACTAAACGCCTAAATCACAGCCTCGTTTGGAAGCCTCTCATTCAGTTGTTCATCGCCATGATGTTCGCAGTTGTAAAATTATGATCACTGAAGACATGTTGTGTGGATCTGAGACAAAGACCATCAATGGCCAAAGTCATGAGTTATGAAGCAGAAGCACATGGCGAGGAGAGGAAGAGGCCTTCGTTTTGCAGTTAGGGAAGGTCTCTCGGCTGGTCTGGAGAGGAAGAGGCAATACGGAGACTCTTTTTCTTTTCTTTTGTTATCTTTATATTTTAATAGAAATACTAAAGTATATATTAATTATTTAACAGAGTTAATCTCCTGTTAAGTGATAGAACACGTGTCGCGATTAAAGTGGTGGCACAAGTTTGGCACTGGGATTTTTGGGCACAGCTGATTTACTTCAGGGTAGATGTCATTTATCATCCTTGAAGCTAGAAAAAGAATGAAAGGAAAAAAAAAAACAACAACATCACACCCTTCATGCGAAACTTCTTCTGCCAACTCAGTGAGTGCAATGTAGTTTCTAAACCGTTAATATGCTTTGGTAAGTAATCAATAGAACTCCTTGTAAGGGCCGAGCATCAAACACCAAATAGGCAAATAAGGTCCTGAAAAAGTGAATGGCAATAGAACCAAAAGAGAAGAAAGCACCTCTCATTTTCATTTTCTGGGTAAAGATGGAAGGCAAGCACTTCTCTTTCTCAATTTGCAGCACAGCTTTAGGTTTTAAGTTTTAAACCCTCTTCATGTAAAGAATGTGACTCATGAAGATGGACCGATTCAAAACACAATACTTTTTCCAAACCCTGAAAAAGACCTTACATATCTCATGCCGTTTTTCACTACACGGAACCAGATAGAAACAAAAATAAAATTAAAATAAATAAAAAAAACTGGTAGAAACATAGAACAGATAGCACTAGGGAAATGTAAATTTTAATTTCATACGAAGGTAATAGCACTAGTAAAAGTACTTGAAAACAACAGCATTACATATGATCATCAAAATAGACCCTGAAAATAAAAGCCAAAGCCTTCTTCTGGGCTATGGTAGTAGTACTAAAACAGATCATACACCTTGAAATCTATAGCAGTGAGAGCCTAGACTTCCACAGCTTCCGGGACGTCCTGGTGTTCCTCCACAGTCTTGCCACCATCTGGTCCATCAAGCTCGAAAGCCGAGACAGGAAATGTCCTGAATAGCCCTGTAGGAGACTTGAAGGTGATCTTCCCAGTTGGGGGGTCATCCAAAAAGATGTCACAGATTGACACCCAGATCATGAGCTCCTTGGTCTTGACTCCTGTCAGCTTTTTGATCTTGCCCTTCTCAACAGAGGCTGTGATCTCAGTTGCATAGCTGGCCAGCTTCCCAACCTTCTCAAACTTGTGGGTGGTGCTCTTCTTCTGCTTGAGCCAAACAAAGCCAGTGTCTTTGATGTAGCCACATTCCACCATGTCCTTCATGGGGAGGAGACCGTTGGGGAGACCCATCTCTGTGAGCAAGAACTTCGACTTCTCCTGGCAGATAGCATCTCCATGGTAGAGCTCATCAGCCTTGGCTCTCAACTCATCAGTTACAATTGACATTGTTGTGAAGCTTGGTACTTTTAGTGGTATCTGGTATTTGAAATGTGCTCAAGTCTGTGAACAAAGGTGAGGATGGGACTTGTGTTGAGAGAGTGGGGACTCATATATCTATGGAGTTAGAAGTTTGCCCTTCTGGGTTCTTCAAATTATCCACAATGCCACTCTAGTTTTGCCTTTCTATATCACAATAATTGCTAATAGACCATCTGGCTGTATTTAAACTTGAAGATGAAGCCCTTCTTTTCCCTCAAACAAAAATAAAGCCCTTCGTTTTCTTTCATTCTTTTTTTCATGGATGATATATGACATCTACCCAATTTTGAGTAGCCCAAATTTAATGACACTTATGAGAGTTGATGATTCTTTGCATTATATAACAATCTTACATTACATGTAGCAGGGCAACCAATCTATCATCTATGCATTCTAATGCTAGCTCGGTAATGAGAAAGAAAGTTCATAACAAATTTTAATTTAAAGGACATAACTAGTAAATATATTCTCATTAAAACCTAACAATATGACTATAATTTCGATTTGGATATGCTCTATCTATATATAATTAAGTAACGTTATATTTTTTTATTATATTTAAGAGTTGTATAGTTTAATAAGTAACATTTTTCATGTTGTACTCATACTTTTTGTTTATTTATATATATATATATATATATATATATATATACGACGG
>NC_020496.1:3603135-3657682 GCF_000184155.1 Fragaria vesca subsp. vesca | reverse complement strand
AATTGTAGTTTCCTTGAAGAGTAGGGGTAAGAAGTGGTTAGAGGGATGTGTTCAAGACAGTTGGGAGAAGTAATGGTGTAGTTAAGATGCAAATAGGAGTGCCCCACGTGGTATATAGTTGGGAAAGGTGACCTATTAATGGAGTTTAACATCTATTTGATATGTGCAGAAGGAAGAAGAGGAAGATGGAGAAAATGCAGAGCTCTCCATCACCTAATCAATTTTTGCATGCTAAATATTGCCCCACCTCATAATTTATATAGTTCGCAGAATTTATGAAGTTATAAGCCCAAATGGAAATGTGAATTTCCCTGTCAAAATTTAAAGTTTTTTGATATCTATTGCAAATGAGCTTTGTATATGTCATGCACATAAACATTGTCATGTACTTGGATCTTGGTAGAGTTTCCTTTCACAGGGAGCTTACCTCTTGTAAGTATCAGACAAGGACGTTTGCTAGCAGAAGACAACAGTTAGGATTTTGTTTGGGGTTTTTTTGATATTAAGGTTAAGATGTTGTTGTTCGGTTTGGAGTTCATACCATGAAGTCTAGGATTACCCTCACGTTTGGTAAGTTGTCGTAGTTTCGTGTAGCCAACTACAAATCTTTGGGGAGAAATTTGGGTTTACAAAAAGTGACTGATAATGTGATACAGATACATTTTACCCTTGGTTTAGTTTTGCCAAATTCAATCATGTCGGATTCATGAACCTATAACTACTCCATGAAGAGTGTGACTCGAATTAATCTCACACCAAGCTTATGTTTTCATCATTCACGGATAGTTTGGTGATTAGGGTTCTAAGTTTTACGAGTATACAACACCCAGAAATATCTGAAGGGCATGTAGTAGGTTTGAAACCATGGACCAGAATATATGAATTTGAAAACAATATGCAAAGGTTTACAATAAACAAAATAAACCATTCAAAAGATGTATAAACAACTGCCTTCAGCCTCCTAAGATCTAACTTTGAGCTCCAAACACACAAAAGAAACAGTGCAGGTCCATTTCATAATTTTACCATTTGAGTTAATTATGCATAATTGCATATCAGAAAAACTCAGGGGAAATATTGATACAGCAGAAAGTACATACTGAAAACCATCTAAATGATCTTGGGCAGCCTGCACTTTTGGGATCAGAGCAGAGTTGGGGTGTTGTTTCTTTTAGGGCATGGATAGATGGCTCATCCTCAAGACCATGGCTTTTGTTCTAATGGTGTGAGGCTGGCTGTGGTTTTAATAGGTGTGTGTTTGATTTTGCTTTAATACATCAGTTCATGTTATAAGAACACGAGATTATATAACCGACACATACAATGATACAATGATCGATCCGCGTGCAACAGATTCATCAATGGAGTAACAGTATTCTGGTTGGTTCTTAATGAACATTTCAGTAATATGTGAAATATATTGAAGATTCAAGTCCTTAATGTGCTTTAAGGTCAGTTAGTTTGGTCTGGTTGGATCATATAGTTGAACATCAAAGCTATCTACTGAAGGCAATTCTATGCTTTGCCTAGTGACATAAAAAAAAAAATGAATCTTATCATATAATATCATCTATATGAAATCAGCAATCTGGAAATGATACACAATAGAACACAATAGAGCAAAACTCACTCCACTGTATTCACTATTACATGATCAAATGAAAGCACCAAACAAAATGGCAACAATCATGAATTATTAAGATTTTGATACAGAACACATAAGGTAAGTAACTGTAGGAAATGCATCCATAGAAGTAAAAATCTCAAGTACTGAAATCCCCTTCACAATAACTAATCTGCCTTCTCAACTTTGGGGCCAAAAATGCCTTTCACTGACTCGAAAACCTCTTCAACAGGCCTCCCAGCATCAATCTTTCGAACCTTCCCCTGAGCATTATAATGCTCCAACACTTTTTGAGTAGACTCTAGAAAAACCTTAAACCTCTTCCTTATTGTCTCTACATTATCATCATCTCTTCCCTGGTTTCTACTCAAAAGGCGCTTCTCCATCTCCTCTTCAGAACAATCAAAATACAAGACGAATGAGGGCTCAATTTTAGTCACATCCTCAAATGCAGCACGGTTTTCTTCATTACGAGGAAACCCATCAATGAGAAACTTGTCATTACCGCTCTCCAGCATTGCTCGCTCCAGAAGCTTAATTGTCACTGCAGAAGGAACAATCTGTCCTTCTTTGATCATGTTTGAAATCATGGTTCCGTTTTCAGAACCAGAATTCCTTTCAGCTCGTAGAAGATCACCAGCACTGAGATGGGTAAACCCAAAATGCTTAACAATGTTTGCACATTGGGTACCCTTTCCACTGCCTGGACCACCCAAGACAAACACTACAGTAGGTTTCAGATCAGCTAAGCTTCTAGCTGCCTCCTTCCTGGAGACTGCATTCACAGCTGTTCCCATGGGCACAAACTAATCCTCTCTGAATCTACACAAACTACAAAATCCGCAACTGTAAAATTTAAAGTGGATCCGAGAAAACCCAAGCACTGATCTACTAAGCTAGCTAATTACCCTGGTATGCATTGCACATCTATCCAGATTTCATACATAATAGAATTCAACCACAACAATGATATGAACAATCAAATGCAATATCACAATCAAACCCTAAACTTGCATGAAATGTCAAATCTTAACTATAGCAATATTGTGGCTTCTGCAATCCTATAAACCTGTGTGATCTACACAAGCAAAGGCTATACAAATCAAGACAAAACAAAACTCAGTATATTTTGCATACGTAGATTCATTATCATAACAAAGCAATAAAGCACATACTGATCTGAACATCAAAATGACCAAGCCATGTTGAACTAGATACAAGAAAACTAATACCAAAACATGAAAACATGTTCCATGATAACAAACCCAAGAGGGTAGAATGAATCTAGAATTCTAGTTAATGATAAAAGAAACATGAGCAATATGATAGAAATTGATGTAGGGGAAAGGGTAAAGTACCTGATCTGATCTGGGTGGTGTTCTGTTGAGACGGAGGAGGATTCAGACAGGCAGAGGAACTGGCAGATCTGTTTCAATTGGAGCGGAGACGTTGTATATTTTGCGGTATTTATATGCTAGCTAATCTCTGTGATTTGCCGAAGCCACGTGGCGGCATCTCACAGCCAAGTTTGTGGTGGTGGGTTAGGGCTTGCTTAGAATTTACAACAATTAGTTGACCACTCGTTCGTTACTGAATATATTCTTCTTCTTTTTCCTTTAAATAGGAATATATTTCATTCTCAAAAAAAAAAAAAAAAAATAATATATATATATTCTGTATTTGATTAATGTTTGATTATTTCATCGTCCGCAAAGTTTTGAATTTTGTTGCAAAAGAACAAATAATGAAACCAGACATAGAGGGTGTCTGATTTGCTACAATCATTATGAAATCAGCAATCTCTGAATGAGATACAAATCTGCAAAACTTGCTCTAATTGTATGCCTTCATATCAACTGTGTATGGCAACAATAACAATAGCAGTGCATTTATATAGCCAGAATTTTTGGCAATGATTCTAATTAATGAAGGTTCAAATTTCGATACACAGACTCAGCCGGGCTCACATCCAAAACCTGCGGAAAAATGCCTCCAAATGGCTCCTCAACAAGTGCGATATGGTATGGATTTCGACTGCAAGCATATTCCTATCTGTCGCGAATGTACAGGGAATCATCAACTGGATGAAACTTCTCAACTACTGTGGCTCTTCATTACATTTCCATGGTGAAAGTTGTTTAGCAAGGATTCAATGTGTTTAACTTCTTTCGGAATTGAACCAGTTAAGACCTGATGAACACAAAAATCGCATGCTTGCTATGAATATGCAGTAGTATGAAGGAGAGCAGATGATTAATCAATGAATTGTTAACATCTAGACCAGATAGAATATGTGTGAAGTGGCTTGGAGAACAATTGATGGCAGGTGACTTTGTCCCTTCAAAGAGGCTTCAGTCATTATAGACGGTGAATTAATATTTGCCTCTTAACTAAACCATATGAAATCCATATCCAATTCATATGGCTACTCAGAGTAGCAATAACAAACAGCAAATGAATCAAGACTCTACATATAGATTGAAAGCTAAGTAAAGGCAACCAATTTGGAAAGCTACGCAGCAACCAGGAAGTCGCATTGAATTAAAAAATTGGTCATATAATAGATTAATCTAAATTATACCTCACAACCCGTGTCTGTAATAAGGACCTCATCCTCGATCCTTATTCCGATGCCTTGATATCTGCAGCATATTATATATCCTCAACACATCAATAGTGTATCAGAAAATTTACAGCAAGTTTAAAGGAAAGGTAGGGATGATTGATGCACTAGGACAGTAGGAGACATTCATAAGCATGAAATGTTTCGCATTCAGGAATAATCTTTCATGTAGAAAATTAGCTACTAAAGATTATGAAAAGTTGGAGATATGTATGATGTTTTGTGCAGTCAGCTGTATGCAGGAAATAACTCTTGCTGGAACGACTAGTTAGTCTCTACAGAATATAAGTGGTTGTCCAAGGCAACAGTAACTTTACATGGGCCTGGCTTATAAGGAATCTGATTTGTGGCATTCTAAAGTTGGTAAAGGAAAAAAAATACCAATTAAACTAAACTGAAAAGTACCTCTCAGGAATATTAGAGAACAAGGGGATGTAGATTCCTGGTTCAATTGTTATCACCTGTGTACAAACACAATGATCTAGTCAGAAAAGAAAAGAAAAAAGGTGTAGCAGCCTCGCTGGTTCAATGCAAGCATTTAGGTAGAGTATGTGTATACAAGTGACTCAACAATACACTTGTAAATGTAAAATCTGTCATCATTTTCAGCTTGGAAGCAGGAAAATTGGAAAAGAAAAAAAAAACAGGGTATAAGGTAGAAAGCTATATGTTCTTCAATAAGGGAGGCAACTTACAATACCGGACGTCAAAGGATGGTCATAGCTGACCTTAGAACAATCATGGACGTCCATTCCTAGATAGTGACCTGCGCAACCGAGAACAAAATCGTTTTAGCAATATCATCCTGCTTAACCAATTCAAGGACTATATTCTTGAAATTGTCTTTGCTGAGATATATAATAATTACTGATACAGATCAGTAATTTCTCAAAAGCAGTCACAAACTGTAGCAGGGGATCCTAAAATCAAATATATGACTGTCCCAATTTATGTTGGATTTCATATGGAGCATGTTAAGAGGCAAGCCAGGTTCACACATGGGGGAGATTTTCTGAATGTGAAATAACTTTTGATCCAAATCATTTAAAATTTAAAGAATAGATTAACATACAAATATTTTAGTTTAAATCCCTAATAAAAAGGTGAGAAACAAAGGGATAAGCAGTCATCCTGAAATTTGGTAGCGCTTTTCTGGCTTAGTTGACACATTGAGAGTCAAAACTCAAAACACATGCCTTATACTGACATAAATAAAATAAATAAATAAATAAATAAAAAGCTGAAATTTCTGACTAGAAGTGGATAGAGAAACCTATGGAAGTAGGGTTCAGCTGATAATAGGAACGGCTCAACTGATGGTGCGAACTACGTCTGGAGTCCTCCTTCAGAATCCCAATCTCCTTGAGTCCTTTTTGGAGCATGTTGACCTATGCATGTGAGTCATTAGGTAAGAATGTAAGATTAGGTCTCATTAAGAAAAGATGAAATTTTTGAGCAAACAACGAAAAAAAAGTAACAAATCCAATTTGGATTCTGAGGATCATACAGAAAAGTTGTGTATTTGCCTAATAGTAGCACCAGGTTTGCAAAGCTTCACGCATTCCTTGTTCGTTTGAAGAATAAGATCATAAAGCTCTTCCTGAAATATGGACCTCATTGATAAGCCTCAGTTATCTAGAAGACGCTCAAATGCATTAACAGAAAAATAATAAGAATTAAAAAATAGTCAAGGATGAAATGCTGAAAGCTGCTGTCAGGATGTGGCATCTCTTGAGGAAAAGCATTACAGACAAAGTTCATAGTCTTGTGTAAATGGAGACAGATAATACTAGACTTTTGCATACCAGAAAGAAAGCGTTTGACTCTAGAACATAGCTCTGTACTTAACATTGCATGCTAGTATGAAACTGCAGTTGGAACTCCCAGTCTCAATGTCAGAGAAATGGAAAAGAAAGTTGGATTCTTGATTTACAAAGTGATAAAAGCGAGGTAATCCCTAGTATGTGTCCACAAAGCAGAGATAATTGAGTTTCAATTCCTAGTACTAGGCTCAGGTGAGGATATTGTGTCCAAAGATAAACATATAAAGTTCAAATGAAAAGAAAAAATGCTTAAGAAATTATTGGCCATCCATACTTGAGCTGAAGAAAAGCTGCCACAGGGTGGCCAGGTGCGAGTAAGATCACTGACATAACCATGAAACTCACAACCAACATCCATCAAGACAAGATCTCCTTCTTTTATCTGCACAACAATGCATGTCAATCCTTTGTAAGTATACAGGGGATACCTAAGAAAAAAGTGAATACTCCTGTTTTACTAATCTAGATTGTGACCAGAAAAGGTAGACATTGTATTTGGTAAATAACTCACTTTCTGATCATTTCGAGAATAATGTATTACGCTAGCATTAGGCCCTCCACCAACCACAGGGTTGAACCTGTAATGGAGAATGAAATCAGCGAATCCTCAACAAATTTAAATAATTTAAATTGTCAAGCACTTACAAAAACTATCATATTAGTACCGTACAAAACCAATTTCGGCTACAATAGTGAGAGAAAAAATAATAACTCACGCCATTCTCTGAGCACCCCTCATTTTGCATTCATATTCCATCTTAGCTGAGAGCATAACCTCATAGGGATGTGTCCTTGAATGTAACATTGTCTGCAACAGAGCCTGTCCAAGACCAATATGTATCTTTTACTTTTAATATAAGTATGGATTATCAATTACAAATACTGTTCAAAATTATAGCACCAGTATGCTGTTGCAGGAACAGATTTATACATAATGTAATGTCATATAACATGAAAAAGCAAAAAGAAAAGTCCCTCCTGATTATGATGTACAATAGAAATAGGATCGTCACTTGACGACTGTGGACCTACTCTTACTGAAATGGTATGATCTGAATTCTGAACCAACTGTATACCCCCACACAGATCCCATGTGACATATATGCTATAGGTGCACAATGAGACAGTATATGGTAGGACATATGGCCTTATGAAATAGTTAGCAGAGGGATTAAATTGAGTACCTGGCAAGCAATTGATGCAGACTCTCTCATTAACTTGAGCTCTGCCGATGACTTTTTCAACCGTAACTCATGTGTGAGAATTGAAACGTCTTTAACTTCTCCAGATGTAGCTGCTTTCTGAAAGGCATCCATTTCCATATATGTTGGTAGAGCAGTCTGCACATTGTGGAACAGCTTGGACGATCTCCTCATAATATCTGGGAGGATCTGCAGTCAGTAAAAGAAAGGCAATGTACATATAATGATAAATGCATAAGAAGAATCCAAGTAGCTTTTAAACAACATAGCCAAGAACTTCAGAATGTTTCTATGTGAAAAAACAAGCTAAAAGGACAGTTTGAGGGCATAAAACTAGTAGTCATGTCAATCCTGAACAAACAATCGTGACACTTACAAATGCTTTACAGGGTGCAGTGCTGGTTTATGACATTTTGCTACGAGTATGATAACATCATATGGATTTGTGTTGGTGATAATATGCAACATCTATATGAGGTGATGCAAGCTGATCTTACCAAAAAGTGCATGATTAATGCTCAACTCCCAAATCTACTGAAATGTATACAGGTATGCATGTTCAGAAAATAGGAAATTACAATTAGTGGTTTGCTTTAACTCAAATTGGTACATTTCTTTGAGCTTCAAATATCAGTAGTATTCAACTGACCTCCCGTAATTTGCTCATTGGATAAGCTTTATCAGCCTTAAATACTTCTGATGCTGCATTGACTCCTGCATTTTGTCCTTGCCAAGTCACATCCTACACAAAACCATAGGTGACAGAAGATAGATGAGGTAAGGAAGCTTATCTATCCGTGTGATATACATTGCAGCCATGACTAAACTATATGCAAAGGTTAGTAGCATGATACATGGCAGCTACCTAGTCAAATGAAAACTTTCTCAGACAATGATAATAGCATCCCATTTCAGATAACTTTACATGATAGCTTGCAAAAATTCTTCCTTGACCACGGGAAAAACATAAGCCATACTTGATGTGTGTTCAATATTGTAAATTTGTATTCACTTTTCTTTCAGAAAAAAAAAAAATACAAGAAATGGATTTTGATGCGTCAAATTGATACAAGTATGATCCTGTGGATTCACTCCGGCTAAAACCAAGTAAAAAGAAAAAGTATAAAATGCTATCACAGAAGGCTGAGCATACTTGAGGTGTTTGTTCTGGCATAAACATGCAAAAACCGCATTCATGACCCAAGACTGCCACGCCGCCAGGTTGCTGGCAGCCAGTAATGTATGAGTAATCAGCATCTTGCCGATACGTATAAGGCACAACATCATTCATCATCTTCACCGGCGCAGCTGCAATGATGGCCAAGCCATTCTCTGGGAGCACCTCGAGTAACCTTTTCCTTCTCAGTATGTACTCCTCCAAAGTTATGCCAGGCGTAAGCTCCCCTTCTTTCATCAACTGCAAAGCCAAACAACAATTACAACGCAACAACTCACACCAAGAACAACACAATGTGAACCATTAGTACCTCTGGATGAGATGAAGGAGTTGGCTGCCCAATATCAACAATCTTCTTAGTACAAAATGCACGGCGTCCAATAGTCTGTGAATCCAATTGAAGTACAAAACTTTAGCTTTACAACACAATTGTTCACTCAGAGAACCATATGGTTTAGATTAAAGACACCATTTTTATCACCAAATGCGCTAAAAGATTGAAACTTGAGCAGAAAGGGGACAATTTATGCACAAATGGATCACTACCCAGTTGATTATTCAACCCAGAACATCAAATGAACGAATTCAGATTCAATAAAGAGGTGCAAATAAGCAATCAAATTAATGGTGCTTTCAAGTTGAGAGAAGAAAGTACCTGCTTGTATGAAATTCTCTGCAGTACTTTTCCAATAAGAATTCGCATTTTGTTGCTTTCACAATTCACAGAGAGCTTTTAATCAAAAGCTGGAGTATTTGGTTGGTTTATTGTTTAAACTTACTTTAAAGATTGCAATCCCCGTAGTTAGGGTTTTAGGGTTTAAGTGAGATATGGTTGGGGCCTTGGGGGTTTAAGCCAGCTCCAATGATTTGGTGTCGTTTTAACAACCAGAACTTATTTTTTTGAAACCAGAGCTTTTTTTTTTTATAGAAATTTATCTGCATGGTATACAAACTTTTCCTCTTTATAAATTTTGATATATCAAGTTTTGAAAATATCAGAACGGTATTTCATGTTTCTATCTCGACCTAAGATTAGTATATATAATCATTAAGATGACCAATTTACCTTTAAGTTCTTTTTTTTCTTAGTTTTTTTTTATTTGTTTTCATATTCCAGAAATATTTGAAGAGGTTTTGCAATGTGATAATTTAGGTTGGCCTTTATAAATTTGTGAGTAAATTACTCATCTTAATATTTGGTCATTTTTTTTGTCTAAGGGTAAATTAGTCATCTTAGTAGCTATATATACCAATCTGAGATAGAGATAGAGATACCAATTTGATATTTTTAAAACTTGATATACCAAAGTATATAAGGAGCAAAAGTTCGTATACCATTAAGATGAATTTCTCTTTTTTTTAACAACCAGAACTTGCTTGTATATATTTCTATTTTCTTTGAATTCTTTCTTTTTTAATATTTGTTACGTCTCATTCTCAACAAAAGAAATTATACATATATGTTTATACAGTTCTTACGTGAGCATTGAGCACAACTATTTTGATGAAATATGTGTATTTAACTATTTATTGGGGGACGATACAAGTGAGATGAAGTGAAACCATACAAAGTTTTACAAACAGAGACCGCTCACACTAATCATTAATAAAATTAAAATTAAAAGATTTAATTATACAGAAGCTACCGACTCACTATAACACCGTGAGGCAAGAAAATAATCATAATGATCAAATGTTTGTAATCTCACAAGCTACTAATATCTATTATGGTGAGCACAATGGTAAATTTCTAAGTGAATATGGAAAGGAGAGTGTTGGTTTACATAATTATTAACAAAAACAATATAGGTATGTGTTTTATATAACAGTAGAATTATGATGTAAGATGAGAACGAGTCAAATTTAGACAGAAAAACAAATAAAAGTCAAGAAAAAAGCGGCGAATAATAAAAAAGAATAATATGAAGATCGGTAATTCTCGTGTCAAGAGGTTGCTAGCCGCTGGAATATTCAAGAATAAGTTGTTTTGGATTTTCCAGGTTGCTCGTGCGAAATCTAATTTCTAGAAGCAAATCTGATCTAAAGTAACTTTTGACCAGAATATCCCTTCCGGAATGAGAACGACGAGAGATCACTTTAGTGAGTCTTGTCATGTTAAGGCCAAACGATATCATTTATTAATCCGATTCGGCATTAGTATTATTTTAGATTTTTTACTTTATTTTGGATTTTGTTTTCTTTTAACCTATGAGCTTTTAGGTTTGGTTGTTAGTTGTCATACGGTTTAGATTCTCTTATATCAGGACCCTGAATCGATTGTAGTCTTCAGCTTTCATATTAATAAAACTCTTGAGTTTATCTCAATTCTCTAGTGGATTCCAGATTCTCTCGTTGATTCGAGAAAATTAGACTTATGAATTCAAGTCGCCGTTGGTGGATTCCAACGTGATATTTCTGCTGCATCAATTGGTAATCAGAGTAGGATTTTTTTTTTCCTGGTGGTTATGGACTCGTAGTCATGGGTGATCAATTTCTTGTTACCAAGCAGAGTTCAATGCTCAAAATAAGCGTTTGATTACACAGATGGGAGATATTTGTCAGTTGTTGCTTAGCCTTAACAACAACATGTTTGAACCAATATTTGGCACGACCTACGTGGCAAACCAAATGGACGGGTCCATTAATGACCACGGTTATTGATGTTTTGAGCCGCGGACACCCTATGTTGAGCCACAGAAGCCTTTGTTAAGCCAGGACACCCTATGTTGAGCCGCGAACAACTTATGTTGAGCCGCAGACGCTTTATGTTGAGTCGCGGACGCCTTATGTTGAGCCGCGGACATCTTATGTTGAGCCGCGGACGCCTTCTGTTGAGCCGCGAACATGGTTGTTGAGCCGCATACACCTTATTTAGCTGTGGCTATTCGTGAGTTATAGCGGCCAAGTAAGGAGAAAAAATGTTATATCCTGTCAAACCCATACGAGGTCGACTAATTGGTATTTACAAGCTAAATTACGGTCAAAGATGATGCTTTCAAGGGAGACATCACTATAGTTACCAAACTTGCGGCAATCAGATTGAATGAGCTTTATTATAATTTAATCCACGATTGACCTGTAATCCATCCCTGTGTTCAAAGCTAGGATTACGTTTTCTTTATTTTACTTCACTATAAAAAGGACCTTAGGATTATTTGTTAGAGGTCCTCGACCAAAATGCTCTACGCGATTTACAAATTTTCTATCTCAATACAATTCAACTTCTCAGCATCACAATTATCAATCCTTTCGTGTTATTATCTTATCGCTTTATTTTGCTGGTACTTGTCTATCTTTTCTGCAATTTACTTTATCGTTCCTTTTCATATTTGCAATTTATCTTGTTGTTCTTTACGTGTTCTTTTCATACTTGCAATTTATCTTACTGTTGTTAAATTCCTGCACTTTACATTCCTGCATTTGCATCACTTGCACCGTCACAACAATCACTTAGTCACACAACACCAAGATCGGCTGATAAACCGACCCGTGTTAAAGTCCTTGCATCCAAGGCAAAGAGAACCCTGCGGCCGAGATCGATATTTCCTCGGCCCACAGTCGACTGATTAGAAGTCAGGGCAGCGCATTTACAAATCAGAACAAAACCTCGATTGGCCTCTCGGCCGCGAGTTGGCACGCCATCGCACACGTCACCAGGCCGGAAGGACACGTGTAGCCCAGAGAAGCCCCCGGCCCATTGACACGTGGCCGGGACGATTTTTGAGGCAACACAACAACAACCATCGAAATCGTAGAAGGCAGGATCGGGTTGCTAATCATGATTTTAGATCTATGGTGAGTATTTCTTATTTTTCTGGTCACATGCCTATGGAAAACTTTTTAGATTGGTTGGTTGACGTTGATAAATTCATTGAGATCATGAAGATTCCAGATCACAAACAGGTCAAGAAGGTTTCTTCTCGTCTTAAGAGCACTGCTGCTGATTGGTGGGATGAATTGCAAAGAGTAAGGAATGGTGCAAGGTAAAGAATATGTTAGAACATGGATAAAGATGAAAGGTATTCTTAGAGAAAAATTTATGCCTAGAGATTTTTCAATCAGGAGGTACCCTTCTAAGGTGGAAGAGAAGAAGTTAAAGTCCAAATATTTCTTTTCATGTTGAGAATGATATTTCAATTGAAGAAGTTAAAGTCCAAACATTTCTTTTCATGTTGAAATGATATTTGTTGAAAAAATTGATGGAAAAATAATTTGGATGAAAAATTGTGACTTTAAGGACAATTCAGATTAAAACAAAACCACAAAAAATGAAAAGATGTCGACTTCAAAGCAAAAGAACTAAACAAATTTCAATTCTTTAATTTATTATTGAGTTTCTCTTCTACAAATTCTTTCTTTTCATTCAAGATGAACTCGAGGTCGAGTTCTTTCGTAGTAGAGGAGACTGATGTAGGTTGAGAACGGGCCAAATTTAGACAGAAAAAAAATAAAAGTCAGGAAACGGCGAATAATAAAAAAGAATGATCTGAATATCGATAATTCTCGTGTCAAGAGGTTGCTAGCCGCTGGAATATTCAAGAAAAAGTTGTTTTGGACTTTTCAGGTTGCTCGTGCGAAATCTGATTTCCAGAAGCAAATTTGATCTAGAGTAACTTTTGACCAAAATGTCTGTTTGGAACGCATAATTCCTTTCCAGAATGGGAACGACGAGATCTACAAAACTCACTTTAGTGAGTCTTATCAGATTAATGCCAAAAGATATCGTTTTATTAATCACATTCGGTATTTAGTATTATTTTAGGTTATTTTAGATTTTGTTTTCTTTTAACCTATGGGCTTTTAGGCTTGGTTGTTAGTTGCCCTAGGGTTTAGTTTTTCTTATATTAGGACCCTTAATTGGTTGTAGTAGTCGTCAGCTTTCATATTAATAAAATTCTTGAGTTTATCTCAATTCTCTGTTGGATTCCAGATTCTCTCATGGATTCGAAAAAACCAGATTTATGGATTCAAGTCGTCATTGGTGGATTCCAAGGTGATATTTCTGCTGCATCAAATTATAACAAGGTTCACTAATTACTTGCATTACTATTTAGACAAAAGTTTGAGTTTCATACAACTTTCGAACAACAGTCAGCATAAATGAACCGTTATCTAGTCGATTAAAGTGAGATTCTCGACTTTTGAAATGAATATTTAATTATTAATGGTTTTTAGTGTAGATGTATTTTGATGACATAATAACAATTCCAAAGCCTTTAGTTATCTTTTTCATTCATATCAAACGATAAGATAACATATTCCATCAACATAACAACGATCTATATCTCTCTACAAAAGTCTATAGAAATAACACATAATAACATGATCAACAATCCGTCATCTTTTTAGTATTATGAAATTGAAACTTGAAAAACTAAACTACAAAAATTAAACACCACCCATTTCAACCTTGTTTTTTAAGTGAGAAATAGTTTGTCTTTTTATTTATTCAAATTTAAAACGATATGTGACTTTCAAAATAAACATGAACCACCGCATAAAAAGTTTCTAGAATCTTAACTTTCACCGTTTTTTATCACCATTTTTTGCTATTTTTCCTTAAACACCCAATGAAACGTCTCCTTTCTTCTACCCCATAGATGACAATACTTTCTAACTTCGTAGTTTAGCAAGGTAAACTGCACAAAATTCTCCTCCATTAACCTCAACAAATACAAGAGTTGCTCAACAAAATGGAAAATAAAATAAAAAACTAAAAAAAGAAAGAAAATAAAAAAAACAATAATTATATTAACAAGATACAAAACAAGTGACCACATGGCAAAAGATCAACGGTCATATCATCTCTATCACCCTCTCTCTCTCTCTCTCTCACTACATCACCTTCCACGACTCCAAAGTGGGAAAGCTCAAGCTCGAATAGGAGTCAAACCCCAATCCCCCGCCAGAGACGCTACCACCCTCAGCCACCTCAACCCTCCGGGCCCCATAACACATTGGCCCCACTCCTCCTCCCGTCGCCACCGCGGGCCCTACCACCTGCTGCTGTTGGTACTGCTGCCTCTGCTGCTGCTGATGCCGGTCAAACAGAAACGCCGACGTGTCAAGCGTCGGTAACCGAGCCCCGGCTACCCCGCCGCTGCCGGGTCTCTGCGGCTCCGGCTTCACAATCGTCGACCCCAACGAAGAACCAGAGAACTGCTGCCCACTGAACCTCACTCCCGTCACCTGCTGCACCATCTGCCGGAAGTTCGCCGGGTCCGCCGTGATGAACGTCGTCTGCGTCCGCTTCGACGCCCGCGACTTCCGTTTCGCCACCTTTCCCCCGGAAACCGGAACCGCGTTCCGCTGCCGCTTCGTCGGCGCCGCCACCGAAGTCTCCGGATCCGACCCCGACACCCCCGAAACGGTCGGCGTCGCCGCCTGGAAAGTATCGAAAAACGGCAAGAACTCGGAATCCGCAGAGTCCGAGCTCTTGTTTTCCGACAACGACTTCTGCAGCGCCATGGTCAGCGCCTTACTGTCCCTCGTAAACGCCTCCGAGATCCACGAGTCCGCGAACGTCGTCGTCGGCCTGTACACCCACGGCTCCATCGCTGCCAAGTTATCCGACGCCGCCATGTTAATCAAGTTTGATAGTCTAAGGTTCCGATCGACAAGTCTGAGATTTTTAAAGAGTAAAGAAAGAAAGAAGAAATGAGAGAGGTGGTGGTGTTGTGGAGGATGAAGTAAGCAAATGGGGTCCTGAGAGTCTTGGGGAGGAAGACATTGGTATATATAGAGATACGGGGCGGTGGACAGAGGGAGGAAGAAAACGCGTTGTTCGCGGGGACACGCGTCACCCTTCCGTACATGCTGTCGCTTAAACAAAAGCTAAAAAACGCGGTAATACTGACGATTAGTGAAGCGTTGACTGGTCAGTGGTTACTGCTCCAGCGTCACCAGTCTGTGAGAGTAGTAGAGTGTTATCCCCATTTGCTTCTAGAGGTCTTGGCGGTCTTGCCGCGTCATCGTGATGTCATCACCGCGTAATAAATCTCCGTTTCACACTAATTATTTTCTTTTCTCACTAATTATTTTGTTTTTAAAATATCTAACGCGTCGCTGTCGGGTCAGAACACGTCAGACGATACACGTAAGGGTACTGACTCGAGACTTGACTAACAAGCAAAATGCCAAACAAAGATGCATTGGTTTTCTTTCTTTTTTGGGTAAAAGTAAACCAAATTCATTAAAAAGGGAGGCACATGGAAACAAAAAAGTGTTGCAGATAATTGAGATAAAGCCCCCCACCACACTAGGTGACTAGGGTTTTAGAGGAAACGGGAGAGGAAGTCCTTGATCTGATCAATGTAGGGAGCACGAGCGGGGATGATGTGGCCGGAGTCGTGTTCGATGACGGTGGAGCAGCCCTCGTCGAATAAGGAGGCGAGCTCACGGCTTTCTTGCTTGGCAATCTGTCTGTCTTTGCCATGATCCTTGCCGAATATGTGGAGGGAAGGGCAGTGGCATTTCTTGATCATTGTTTCCTTGTTAAACTCTTGATCTAGTAACTTGATGCCGAAGCCAGAGCACAGAATGACAAATCTGAACTGCATTTCCGGGGCTTTTGATGATGTCCGTTGTGTTTGTTGGGCGAAAGCTACAGCAGCTGCCATTGCTGCGCCCTGTGAAAATCCGAGGACTCCGTCGAATGGGCCTTCATGAGCAAACACGGTTTTGAGGTACGCCAATGATTCATTAAACCCTGTGGTTTGCTGCTGGTACTGCAGCGGATCGAATGGACCATCCCCCATTTCCCAGCTTTCGCTTTCATTTTTTTCATGGAAATCAGGTGCTACAAGCCATGCGTACTTTTTCTTGCAGTGCTCTGAGGGTGGTGGAAGAGGAGTGCCTTGTTGTGGTGAAGTTGGTGGAGAGGTACAATTGTGAGGCTCCGAGGGTGGTTGGTATATGAATGCCAATTCGTGAGGTGCATCCACAAACACGAGCTCAGCAATGCTTTTGAGTTTCTTGGCTAGTGAGGCAGTTCTTCCTTTGAAACTCGAGGCGTTCTGACGAAACCCATGTAAGCACAAGATTCTCAATTTTTTTGGAGTCCCATTAGCTGTGTCATACCAATTAATACAACATCAGGAACAATGCAAATAGGAGGAAATGACATTGCATATAAACACATGTACTTAAACAGAATCAAGTTCTTAAAATTAGTAGTAGATGATATGTTGTGGGACTGTAGCCAATGTCGACACAGAACAAGGCAAACAGTGACTGTTACAAGCAAAAAGTTAACAGTACCCAAGTTCATACATGTGCATACACTACAATGCAATATACTGACTTGTGAATATACATGACTATGCACACTGGCAAACAAAATGCTTATATCCACAATGCAAGATGTGTTGATATTTGTGAGAACACATGGTTGCTTAAAGAGATTCAGATTACGGACCTTACCCTGTCTGCAAGGCACCTGACATGAGAGCTTAGCATCTGAAGAGACCGTTTCAACTGATGGTAGTGAACTGATTCCGAGAATTTCAATAGAAGTCAACCCAACGCCCTTGTGATGATTCTGGCAGAGCTCACAAACATATACAGAGCCCTTCCTCTGCTGATACAAATTGGAAACTTCAGGGATCAGCCAAGATTAAAACATACATATCTAGAACCACCCAAGAACAATATATCGCTGAGAGACTGATAGAACATAGAAGGTTCAGTTTTGGACTTATTTTTTTATAACACATAACATAGAGTTTTATGATGAACACCAATATGTTATAGAACCCTGAAGCACAGTGCAGCGACTATATTTATTGGGCTGCAAGAAATGGCTCACTGAAAATAACTAGATGGTCTTTAAAAGTACTAGATCCCTCAATCTGTAATGACAAAAGAAAGTCACAAGAGCATACCTGGCAACTGTCACAAACTAAGACCAACATTCTACAATAAGTGCAACGAAGGCGTGACGAATAGTCATCATATGAGGTGCCACAGAGAAGACAGGCACCAAGAATATTTGCATCTGAACTCCCAACTGAAATCCTACAGCACAATGAAAGAAGTATTTCAAACATTTTTAGTTTCAATACCATATCACCCAGAGTCATTAGCACGACGTTACGCCTATCATCCAAGCTCTGTACAAATACACTGAAGTATTATGAGTTGGAAAGACTAGATGATATTATATTCTAATTCTCTTTCTTATTCTTTATTTTTGTTATCTTTCCCATTAATGCACACAAAGACAAGTTTATCTGAACTTCAAAAGCTAATCTTCCTGTCTATGACATGACCAAATGGCCAGAGACTAATGATACTGTATACAACTATATGCATTCATGCCTTCCCTTATGTTTCCATATAATGAAAATTGAGGGGAAGAGAGAGGATATCAGCATATGAGTAATTAACTAATAAAAGCAAGCTGCATCAAAAGCCTAAAGAATCATACCGGTGATCAAAAACAAAGTTCTTCCCTCTGAAAAAACCACCATCTGGAAACTGTTCCAAATACCGCTGTATTCCACCATATAGCTGCAAACAAATTCATAAAGTATTGTCATCAGGAAGTACGAATCTTATTGTCTATGAAACAGAAGGCTATTTTGTTAGAAGAGCACACCTGAAAGACGTTTTCAAACCCAGCACCCTTTGACCTAATATAGGCTGATGCCATTTCACACCTAATTCCTCCAGTGCAATACCTGGTCAAAACATCAAGTAAGACATAAACTTTTATGGAGATAGTTCTGACCACTGAACGCAGACTGATTACACAACGAGAAAGGATGACTAGTTTTCCTATAAGAACTAACATCATAAAATGACATTAAACCCCTTCTAGGTTTTTATAAGCACTTACATGAGGACTGATTTTCCTTGCAATTGATCAGAGTTATCATCTATCCATGAAGGAAGATCACTATACTGCCTAATGCCCGGGTCTAAAGTTTCCACATTTGGTGTGTGGAACTTCCCGATTCTCGTTTCATATAGATTCCTTGCATCCAATAGAACAAGTTCTCTATTGTGTTCTTCGGTCTCAGGGTCTAATTGTCCTGGAAAACATTCACCAAGATACCAATACATGTATAAAGCTTTCAATTATCAGCAGAATAGCCAATTAACAAGTAGAAAAAAAAAAAAAATACAATATCACAATTCACAAGTAACAAGTTTTAGCAAGCAATGAGAAATTCAACTGGAAGTCACTAACCAGCTTTCTGTAAAACGAAATGAAACTCAGCTGCAGAAAGATGCTTTCCAGCATGTGAAATCTCGGGCGATTTTATCAGAGGATTACAGCTAAGAGTAACCAATTCCTGAGTCCAACACATCAAATAATTACATCAGAAACAGTAACAACCATAGCGCCACTAACTGTAAATCAAAATTTATCTCCCATGTCCCAACTAGTTAAGTATCAACTAGCAGTTTTTACATGAACAATTGAACCTTCTATCATCATACAATGCACAATGAATCAAACAACTCATACTGTTGGTGGAACATACTTAGCTAAATCTAACTACCCCAATATTCACCCCGTAAGGCCATAACACATACAACGAAAACACGAAAAAGCAAAGCAATGACCTTGACAATGCGGATTGACAGAGAAGTGAACCCACATTCCTCGGCCACCTTATCATTCGATGGGCGGCCACAAGCTGCAAGCTTGAAGTCAGTTCCTTCAAACAAACTATACGACTCAACTTCACCAATGTGCTTCTTCAATGCACTCAACTTCCCACCAACCTAAAACCAATCCAAACCAAAATAAATTGTCACAAAAATTCCAAATTTCAAGAGCAATAAGCAAAAACCCAGTTCGAAAATGGAGAAAAGTTTTGATCTTTAGAAACGTACAGTGACGTTGACGCCGAGAGTAGAGAGACGAACGCGGCCGAGGAGTGAGAGGGAGTTGCAGTTGGAGTTGTAGAAGTTGTAGAGGTCGTCAAGGTCTGGAATTTGGGTGTACTTGTAGTATAGAAGAACCCCATATTGGTCCTCATCTTGTTCTTCTTTGCTGTTAGTATTGGGATCCATTGTTGAAAGCTCTGTGCTTCAGAAGAAGAAGCAGCAGCAGAAAAAGAAGGTTAAAAATCTGAGGGTTTAGCTCTAAAAAGCAAATTTGGAGATTAACCCCGCCAAAATATCCATATTACAAAACGAGGGCTTTATCTTTTATTAAAACAAACGAGGGTTCAAATCATTTTAGGGTTTATCTTAGGGTTTAGTAGATGGTGTCGGACGGTGGATGGTCGAGTGTGAACTAGTCAAAGGTTGTCGGACGGTGGTTTGTTCAATGAGGGGAAGGCTCAATGTGAACCGATCAAGAGAGGAAGGTTCAATGTGAACGGCACGTTTCTGGCAAACAGCCACTGCCATTAGTCGACGGTTCGACACAGAACCAGTGTAAATTTATGTTTTTCAAAGACAACTAAATGGAAAGAGGAAACAAAAACCAACAAGATATCACAGCACAAAAACATGAAAAAAAAAAAAATATGAGGTGATTATCATAGAGCTAAATTTGACATAAACACAATAAGCGTCGCAGTTTTTTCCTACTAGAAGTATGGAAATGCAAAATAAAATGAAAAACAGCCCGGTTGCAGCTTTAGCTCTTCTATCAAATTCCATAGAAAAGCTTCTCTGCCAAACCAAAAACCCTGGCCCTTGGCAGTAAGAGGAATCAAAATGAGGTTTAAAATTCATTGGAATAAGGTAATGAAACCTTTGCTGCCAGAAAACAGATTCCTAAACCGCTATCTATCCAAATTTGAAGCCACCAGGGGGAGCAGCAGGCTGGTTTCCCCCAAAAGTAAAAGCATTTCCATCACCGTTCTGCTGGAGGTTCTGCTCTTCGTCTTCTTCCTCAGCCCAATATCTCTCCAAGATCTTCACAGCCTTCTCATAAATCTCATTGTTATCATGCGTCTGCAGATTCTCAATCTTCTCCAATCCATCAAATTCATCGATCATTTGAGCAAAAAGATTGATCCCGTTATTGGCTCCCATTTCTTTGTCAGCCTCTCCCACCTTCAGAATGTTCTCCAGACCTTCAAGGCACACTGTTACTATCCTTGGATCTGGGCAGATTAGCAGATCACAGAGCGGTTTAATACAACCTTGAGTCACCAGGAATCTGCAAAAACAAATTGATGATGCATGTCAATACTAGCCTTTGTCTAATGTCTTGTGTCCCAAATTAGACTATGAATGGCAACAATCTATTGCTTTTGATATTCAACCAAAAAGAATGAAGGGATAAACTGTCAACCACACCTACTCATATGGAAAGTACAGAAATGAGGGGAGGGAAAAGGAAGAATGATAATAATACATTCAGGATCTAATATGAGAATACTTAGTATGCATATATACGACATTTATTATTCAGCTGGAAAACATTGTATAACCCCACTTTGGTAGTTTCCAAAACATTGTGGGCATCATCCTATGTTAGAGAGTTGCGCTAAGTGGAAAATAGAGTCGGGTTGTATAGCATTTTCTACACAAGTAATGTATACATGTTCATGTGATGGAACATGAAAATGAAGGTAAAAAGCTTATCCAGTGTAATGGGTAAAACATACTGAATCTGTTCATGAGATCCTCCAGAAGTTGCATTTGAGATGGCCCATGCAGCTTCCTTTTTAATGTCGAATTCTGCATGTTGAAGAAGTTGTACTAGTGGGTTTATGATTTGGGCATCAATCACAGCCTGTAAATTAGAATGTGTAGAAGACAAACGTGATGAGTAATTAATCCACTCAGAAGCCAAGCAAGAGAATCAAGAAAACTCAACCAGCAAAAGGTAATCATCCACCATTAACAGAAATTATACAGAACTTGAAAGAAAACTATGCGCTCTGCAGATAATAATGACAGCCTCTAAGAGACAATATCACAAGAAACAAAAAGGACAAATTATCAGACTTTATCTTCAACTTAATGATAATGATGATATAGTAGAAGAAGTTTCCAGTTGTAGTCAAGTGGGAATACAGCACTTTAACCCACAAAACAAAATGCAATCTAAGCAAATATTTTACCTGTATTTGAGCTTTATTCCCAGCTGTAATATTTGAAATTGTCCAACAAGCTTCTTTCTTGATGCTCTTTTTGTGATTTTGATTGAGAAGTTGATACAGGCAAGGAAGCACCCCGTTTTCAATAACAAACTGAAACATTTATAAAGGTCAGTTTGTTGCTAAAAGCCTAAAATGATATATATAACAAAGAAAGACCAAACTATCATTAAACAAAAACATTCAGATCCTGTCCTACATGAAGAGCACATTTCAGATGATAATATCTTACAACTACAGCGGTAGATAGATCATAATTAATACCTGAGTCTGGGAGTCATCGCCCGTAACAATATTTCCTACCGTCCGGAGTGCAGGTATGAGAACTGTAGCTGATGGATGCCTGGCACAAACAAATGTAGTCAATATGAAATACACAAGGTGAATATGATAAACAACTATGCCCAAACAGTACAAACTCACTAAAGGTGCACATTTTGGTTAAGAAACTTACAGCAGAAGCTCCACAAGTCGTTGGCAGACGCCTGCTTCAATCACGGCCTGAATTTTGTCATTTGGGCCATCTGAGAGATATGATAGGGCCCAGCAAGCATCTGTCAACACTTCTTCATCATTCAAGTAAATGAGTTGTTGAAGTACTGGTAAGGCAGCCTTCACCTGAAAGAAAAAGATGAAAATAAAAAAGCGAAAAAAGGCACTTGTTACTGTCAATATGAGAGGAAAGTACAACTGACATTCAAAATATAGTACCACTGCACTCTGCAAGTTTAAACCATAAAAAACAAAAATGAATCTAGATATGTCCACGAACCTGCTCAAACGGTGTGGGCGGCTTGCCACGACAGAAATTAGATAAAGTCCATGTAGCATTCCTCAGCATAGATAACTTTGACTTTTCATTTAGCTGGGATAAAAGTGGCATTAGTGCACCCTGTGAAAGAACAAGATCCCTGCAACTTGGTGAGTCACCAGCTACATTACCTAGAGCCCATACTGCCTGTTCAAGAGACAAGAAGATCAAGGATTTAACCCAATTACGAATCCAACCAAACGAAGAAACACTATGAGTTGTATAACCAGTGAAACTAAGAACATAAAGAAACATGTACTGCCAAAATGTGCTTAAGACTGTGCTATTAAGTTGATGAAAGTTAGAGATGGGGGTGAAAACCTGCTCTCTGACATCATCACTGCCAGAGCTTAGAAGCTGCACAAACAGGGGAACTGCACCGTGTTCGATAACAACACGAGTATGCTCAGATGTTCCAGATGCAACATTGGTCAAAGCCCATGCAGCTTCAAACTGCACACAGATAAGGAGGTAATCCTCAGTTTTGTAACCTTGTAAGAATAGTTTTGACTACAAACAAGAAACTCCACAAAATAATTCATACTTGTAGTTGCGGCATATCCTGCCTTCCAAGGAACTCCACAAATCGAGGGACAGCACCAGCCTTTATGACCTCATCAATCGGAGGGCTACGTTCTACAAGTTAAGACGAAAAGAAGTCAACAACAAGAGATGAAAAGCACATCAAAACAGTGAATCCGGATATAACTCGAGAACCCCAGCTGGTGTCATACCAATCGACAACAGCTTCCTAAACTGAGTAGTTGCCTCCAATTGCAAAGCGGGATCATTAGACCATATTCCTTGCACCATAGCAGGTATACTTTCCAACTGTTAAACAACCCAAAAACATCAATTAAAGACCATCCGACAACAAGAGTAACTGTAAACAACCAGCACAAAGTACCATTAGCATCATTCTCATTCGCGTTCCGAAACAACCCAATGTCGACAAATTATTATCCATGTTGGAGGCAATTCACTCATGTTAACAAATTATCCGTGTTGGAGGCAATTTATAAACAATACGAATCAAATTTAAAATTAAGAAAACAAACCTAACCCTAAACCAACTAAGATTAGGAAACCTAACATTAAAAGGACAAAATGTCGCCGAATTTTCAAAACAATAACAACTTCTGGACCCATAAAAAGCCCACACCATATCCTACATGGCTACATTTCATTCAGATCAAAATTCACAGCACAATTTCAAGTTAACAAAATCGAAACCCTAAAACCCAAATCACAAAATGTAACGAATTTTAAGAAATCAAACCATACCCTTTTCTCTACGACCACAGGATTAGCAGACCCATCGAGCAATTGGGAGTTAGACAAGCCCTCCCTCCGCTTCTTGAGCAAACTGTCCTCGCGCTTGTTCTTCCTGATCTCGACCAAGTTGTCCTCCCTCCTCCGCCGCGCGTCGTCGGCGTCCACTCCCGACTTGTAGGACTTCTTCCGCGACTCCGTACGCGAGTTCGGCCGCAGCGACATTGCTAGTGCGCACCAGGTGTTTGATGAAATTACTCAGAGAGAAAGAGAAAAGGGATTCTCAGATTTCGGGGCTCGCCAATATAAACTAGGCGGGTTTGGGTTTGGGTTTTGCTTTATATATTCGTGTATATCTACGACGTGAAATACACTCAATAATTACGGTTATTTGTAATTTTATTTAAAAACGAAATTGTGAATTACGATTTAGACCCCTTGTCGTGGGCAATTATTTTGGGGAATATGAATTATGGAGCAAGATGGATGTATGAATTGGAAAGAGAATAATGTTGGCTTCTTTTATTCCCCGTTAGTATAATATCAAGTTATGTGAATCTAGAACAAGATTGGTAATGGGTTTGATTTGGAGAGAGATAATGTGTATATATCATACCAATTAGAATAGTTTATATTGGGTTTTGAAGTTTGTCTATTGGATTAGGTTGATCTAGCTTGGTTTTAAATTTTGATGTGTTGTCTTTTATCCAACCATTTTAAGCAATACATATTTCAACAATTCTGAATAAGTAATGGAATCATTAGAATCTAGACTGATGGATCGTTTATCAATTATTAGCTCACAATCATCATTCTACACCATCTCATGCCTGTTACTTGGAGATTTTGGTGGTTGTTATTACATCGGTCCATGTCGATTTAATTGTTCAATTTGTATATATAGTCGTTTTGATATAATCTGTTTGTAGCTAGATCGTAGTTTATCGTTTTTGTGTTTTATTTTTCACATAAGTGATAGATCGTCACTTTTACTCTATATCATATTATGTATTCATATCTCAATTGCTTGTAAATGCAATTCACTCCTCTTCTAAAAAAAAAAAACAATACAAGCACACGGAATAAACAATTGAAATTTTATCATAGTTTTCAAATATTTTGACCGTAATCAATCCATTTCAAATTTTCCCTCCACTCTCCATTTCAAAAAAAACTGGGAATTTGTCTCATCCATAAGAACAAGTCCCTATAACGTGGTTACCAGCTGTCCATCCCAGATCTCAGCCGTTAATCACTTCCAAAACCTCATATTTACATCTCTGCCATCATCGTTTTCATCCCTATATAAATCATTCTTTTCCAAAACCTACTCGTAGAGTCGTAGTTGAAACCAGAAGCGTAGAAATGTCTTGGTGGCGGTCCGCATCAGCACTCCGTTCATCAATGGGGTGGACCCCGCTGAGGTGGTTGCCGGAGCTGAGCCTGTCGATGGTGGTGGACGACGTCGTCTGGTCGATGGTCACCGCGGTGGAGTCGGTAGCCTTGGTCTCCATGCTCTTCTTCTTCTTCGTCTTCTGCGGCTGCACCGTCTGACCCACCTTCCTGCGGCGGCGGAGAATCCGATGAGTCGGTCAGAAATGTTGAGCACGTGAAGTCCTCGTGAGAGTGGTGAAAGTTTTGTTTGCATGTAAATGTAAATGTAATTTACCTTAGTAAAAGCCCTAGCCTATGAATGGGATTGTGGATCCAGTTTTGTTCTTTTTGTTCCATTTGGATTTGCAATGTCAAATAGATGGGTTGCAATGTCATTTTCAAGCATTGCAATTGAAGCAGCTTCTGGTGTGAGAAATTTTCAAATTCCCAATTTCAACTCCTAAAAAGGCTATATTTGTTTGTGACAAATGACATTTAGCTTATCATGTCGCTAACAAGGGAGTCTGAATTTTTGAGTCACATGATAAATCAAGCTAGTGGTTGGAACTTGGAATAGACTTATGATTTACATGACCTTGAGTAGAGATATATAGTTGTTTGGGTATAGAGAGTCTGCTCCAAACCTCACCCATTTTCACACCATTTCTCAAATTTCTAAAACGCTGATTTTGTTTAGGGGATCTTGTTTTTCTGTCTTTTTTTTTTTTCCTAGTAGATGAGATGGACCAGACTTAGTAGTTCGCTCCGGAGACGTCGCACGGTAGGGTTTCACAAAAGGTGTTTTCTCTTCCTCGATCGACTGCGTCGCGGTGTTAGCAAAGATCCTCCTAATGCCCAACTCAAATCCTCAAACGTCTTTGAAACATGGTCTTTCATATATAGTTTATTCTGGTATTAAATTAGAACAAGTCCATATTTCTATATTTGTACTTGGTACGTGTTATTATTAACCACACTAGCTACTAGAGTTTAACAATTTGAATGACTTATGTACATTATACTTACATCTTACGACGTCTATTACTGTTTTGGGGTTGTATCATGTGGATCAGAATCACTACATAATACAACGCGTGGGTGATGGATGATTGTGGCAAGGGTGTCTGGACAAAACATGCCCTTGTGTTTTAGGTTTGGGGTTCGGTTGCTATACACGTTTGTATGACATACATCAAACTGTGAGCCGTTTGATCGTTTAACAATTCAAAATTCAAGACGATCAGATGACTCACGGCTTGATGTATGCTATACACATATGTATTAGGTTTGTAATAATTTAAGTAATAAACAGAACAAAACAAAAAAACAAAACAAGCCGGCGGATTGTCAGTACCTTCTACTCTTCTCCAGTCTTTATCCTTTGAATCAAGAAAGATGATAGAGCATTTTCAAGCCTCAAGGATCTGAGATAATTACCCAGATAGAGAATTCCAGATTTCCAGGACGTGATTGTGTAGAAGGCAGAGAGAAGTACGCGTGTACGTGATATTCCCATGCAACATTGACAAGAAAAAATACCTGGCTGATTTGACTGTTGGTCAATTTGTCTATGTCGATCATCGGCAAGATGATCGAACATGGTGCATGGAGAAATGACCATCTTCATATTTGTGGACAATGTACTCTATCTAACGTCGAAGCAGCAGTAATGTCTACCACCTGTGATGACAAATTAAAAGGATGGCGATGGATTTCTTTAAATTTCATACAGGGGTAAGTTTGAGAGTGAAAAAAAGGATGGGACTCGGTCTTTGATACATATTTTGACTTTCGTTAACATCAATTTTGAACGCGGAGGCTGAGTTAAAAAGGTAAGTTAATTTCTTATAATGGAAAACAAAGGGTAAAAATGCATGGTTCATATATTGCCTCATTGGTAAAAATTGCATAGTTTGAGTCTGTTCACGGCGAATGTATCGGCGGAGGGAGGTTGACGAGAGACGTACTCCGGTATAAAGTAGATAGAGGAAAGGGTGCGATGATCGTCGATGTTCATGGCCGGAGCCGCCGGAAAAGTCAAATATCCACCTGAACCACCGCAGATCTTTGAATTGATTGAGAAACCAAAGGCACGTTTGGTGATCCCGCACTGGGTTGGCTGAAGAACCTTCAGTGGTGAAAACACATTTGGGTAGCTGATGGTGGCCGTGGCATGTCACCTGATTTCCTTAATTATCATCGATCTGTTTATTTATCTAAAGTGTTCAGTTGTCTTCAATCAACAGATCTCTCTCCTTTAGTTAAAAACATGGTTTGGTTCTCTTAATTTACTGAGTATTAAACTCATTCCTTACTCTCAACTTTAAGTAATAAACATATATAGAGATCAAGCAACTGAGCAAGCATTCATTTTGTCTTATTTATTACATATATACTAGCTAGAGTACTTCATCATCCTCCGCTCGAATGATTCACTTATCGATCATCGATCTGACGATCTTATTAGCTAGCTAGCTAGGGATACATTACCGCTGTAGTACGGCAAGTGGATGGTCGAACACAATTGATGAATCTGGTAAGCGTTTTGTCAAGACATATGATGATCTCGTGGAGATATTCTTGACCCGCAGAATTGGCCTTGCACATAACAGATGGTGTGATTCCTTTGAGTGCTGCTTGGACGAAGTATATAATGTCAACCGCAGGGTAGGTTCTGCCGGGAACGATGTTGTATGTTGCTAAGATACGGTATGCATTGACGAACGTCCAGAGCATATGGGCTTCGGCAAAATAGCGGTGCTGCGGGTAGTCTATCTCCGAACAGGTCCCGTGCTTGTGATACTCATCCGCCCAGAATTTGATGTGGGATTTGGACGTGAAGCTGGGCCATGATTGCAGCAAATTGTTTGAGAGAGTAGGATCACTGCTCATCTATATATATCAAATGTACGCACACAAAGTCAGTAGTACTCGATCAGTCGCACTAGTGATCGAGTTGGTAAAAATTAAATTAAGGTAATTACAAGCTATATATACCTGATTGTAGTCGAACAGTGTACCCACACAATCGTCATGCGGATAAGTGAAGTTACTGGGCCATAAGCCGTGGATGTAGAAGTATCGAGGCAGTGATTGTCCTGGAATGCAACTTGTGTCGAACATGCATAAGGTAATAGGATATTGTTGTACGAACTGGAAGTAGTCGTAGGCCTTGGCTGCTTCAGTGACTGATGAACAAGCAGCAGCTGAGATAAGAAAAACCGCTAGCAATGCCATTTCCATGGTGAAATGAAATGATGGATGAAATGATCGATCGAGGAGCTAGGTTTATATAGGCTTGACATATGTCAAATTTGGCTAAATAGCAAATGAAATACATTAATCAGGTAGCTATTACAGTCTATAGTCCATAAAAAAAAAATTAAATGATCTATTTAAGGCTTTACACAACACAAATTTGATGATTAATTAGAGTCCAAGATCAGCTCACTTTCACGCATATATGTCTTTGGTTTTTTTTTTTTCCTGTGATCTTGGTACTAACAACTTCAAACCTCGCCTATAACCACATTGCATGATTACTTGCAATCACTCGGCAAAGAAAAACCGACTGCATTTTGAGCAATATCTACATAAATGTTAATAATAATGTACATATATGTATATTTGGACGGTTATAATTAGTCTACTTGGCTGTTCTGTTTATTCACGCTATCACATTTTGGGTATACATACATTTCCTAGTGTATTCTGATTTCTGACTCGGATATATATATCAGTAAGAAAAACTAATTTGTTGATCATTATATATATAGCGCATTAGCTGGCTATATTTCTATATATATACAGCTGAATTAGTAGTAGTTCATTTTTGTTCTTTTACCTGAGATGATGAAATCCGAGGAAAGTAGAGAGAAGAAATGATAGAGATCACAGAGAGTCGACCTAGCTAGGGTTTCACAGAATTTGAACGAAGGCCTGTCTCTTCAATTAATGTCATTCATTTTTGTTCTGTTTAATTAGGGGTAGAAATGGTTCGGTAGGAATCCGTAGGATTAGGGTTTGGGGATGAATTATAAACAGCCCAATTGATTATATATACACGCTGGATACATACAATTAATTTCGATTTAAACCCGAAATTTATAACATATGCAAACCTTTAAAATGATTATCGGTATGTGGTTAATTAATTAATCTATTTGGTTTAGAGCACGTACAAATTACTAATGATCAGATATTTTGAAATCTGGCAAGTCCTAAAACAATAAAGGCCGGGGATAGCTAGCTAGAATTGGTACATTGCCAATACGTCTACGTTCAACAAAGCTTCATTCGGGTCTCCTTGCCTAGTCTAAGTCACTAATGAATGCATAATAAGAGAGTAAGAGGATTGGACGTAAAACCATATATAGCTATATCAAACAAACTGAGTCATTGTGTTGTCTAAGCTTACCATAAAAAGCACCAAGGCAAAGCCTCAAAGCTTTTCTAGATTAAGCTAGCTTTCAAAAACATTAATAAGATCAATCCAATGAGATCGGGGAACAAGGGTTGTATATGTATTGTTTCCAAAACAATAGTTTGAATTTTGAAACCGTCTAATCCAAAAATAAGGAAAGGGGAATAGCAAGTAATGGTACACTGACACTACGTATTTGAGTCTGCTTGCCTGAAATTTGTAAGTGTTAATCCAACTGAAATATGCAGTTGCACGTACCCATCAATCCAACCAAGTCAATGTTGTATCAAAGATCGATTACGTGTACGTAGTACATATTGCATTGTAGATTAATACTCGTACATATACATAGCAGATATTGCATTGAGCTAAAGTTTCACAGGTTTGCACTTCTGATATTTTGATGCTGCATTCCAGGTAACAGACTTTTCCCAACTCTAATCAGTCCAATGTAGTCACGGCGCCTTCCTGGCTTCCTAATTCTCCTCTCATGGCCTCCATCGTAGACTCCTTCTAGAGCTAGAGCCGAATACATCACGAGGACATCCGTTCAATTGAATTTTCTTTTCTACCGTTTAATTGAATTTTCTTTTCTATATATGTTCATTACATTATTTGAGGAGAATGAGTCAAATTCCGATCAATTAACACGATGTCACTCCATCAATCTAAAGAATGAGTACCAGATAATAAAATGCGAGGCTCAACAATCTGCAAAAGCAGACAACGTTTATTACCAACAATCCTCTACGGGAGACATCCTACTTTCCTACATATACTACCATTGAATAATAAGTGTGATTGCAGAGTTAATTTATACAGTAGGCTTAATTTATAAGCCTTTTTTAGGCTGATCAAAGAGTTTCTAAAAACATTAACATTCAAAACCCATAAAGAAACAAAACATTCATCAAACATCTGTAGTTGCATCTAACTCTCAATCACGCTCTTGAAGTTTTGAATTACAATGAAGTGCTAGCTTGGATGAACTGGTATAGCGAGATGCTCAAATATTGAACCAGAACCTAACCAAGGGGGAGTTCAAGAATCTTCTCCCAAGAGTGTTGAGTTCTGTCTTCATCGTTACATTTGTACAAAGCAATGCGATCTATGGTGAAATTGAGGCTGGTAATGGTCTCATCCAGGACTCTAACTTTTTCTTCAGCTCTTTTCTTCTCTTCATCTGTCAGCTCCCCGTAAAGGAGACTCAGATGTGGCATACTACCTGCAGTACAAATAGCAAAATATTTGTAGCAAACTATCAGCAATGACAAATCTGTAATCTCTTCAATACTCTTTTAACATATGCTCAGCAAATTACCATATAACAAGAATTGGCTGCTTCTAAATGTGAAATCGGATATGTCAACTTTCAGAAGACTACTTACTGTAGGTTGTTAATGTCATATATAGTTCACCAATACTTAGAAATAGTACTTAGCAGTAGTGACTAGTGATCACTAACATTTGGTTTTGGATGTGAACCCCAGACTACTTTATCATGGTATCAGAGCGGGTTACCCACGTCTACGTGTGAAGCCTAAAGGCCACACAAACTCCACGTCACCCCAAATGTTGTCCACGTGTTAGGCTTGAAGATTCGCCACACGTGCAGGGGCGTGTTGAGATATATATCTCACATCGGGAATTGGGACCTTACCTGTGGGTTTATAAGGGTTTGGGCCACTCCACCCATTACCAATTGGTTTTTGATGTGAACCCTAGACTACTTTATCTGTGAAAGAAAAGAGCAATTTCTAGTCAATTCAAAGAGCAGACACAGAAAGACCTTATGGTTATTAGAAATTAAGTCCACATAACCCAATACTACTCTAAGTGGACTCTTAACATGTTTCACATTTCATATTTTGATCAAAATTGAAATATGAAAAAAATAAGGTAAACTACAACCCTCACAACAACAAAAAGAATTGCAATGGCTAACACATAGTGAGGGTCGACACTGATTTCACACAAAATATGACTATCTTAACCGAAACATGCACCTCAATCCTACCAAAAGATGATCACCTAAATTCCTAAAACATGTTGTATGTATTGTAAAATTTGCTCGATTATCGAGAATACTAGTATTCGCTAAGTATCAATAATATTCGTATCAGGGTTAAGTTGATCATCTTACAAATTCGACTAAAACGTCTCCCGAAATTGCGAAAGCTGATGTTTAAATTTTTGTACTGAGAAGGAAAACAGAAAAATCATTAGTCGAAATTCAAACCTAAACCTAAAACATGATGTAAAATATGAACAAAGTCATAACAAGCTACGTACCTCACGGTCTGGATCAATGAAGAGGTGAAGACACTGGTAATAGAAGGGACTGGTGGCAACGCGAGTGACATTACAGGGGATGGGACCAACGGCGTCGCAGGCTAGTCTGAAGGTGTTGACGGCGTCTTCCTCCGTCATAATGATGGACCCTAAAATGGGTATATGGGGCACCATGATCTCAGGACCACCGAACTCGGCCCGGAGGCCCTCCGTCACGTTTTTGATCCGACGAGAAACCGGATCGGACAGGAGGCCCCACGCTGCGTACCTGTGTGGTGTCTTCACAGCGTCCTGGTTGCCGGCGGTGGCTGGATCTACGTTTGCCATGCGAGTGGAGTTGGTGAAAAAGCCAATGTTGCTAGTATTTGTTGACTTTGAAGTTTAATTACATATGGACTCTTGCTAGTAGGGATGACAATAATTCCCAGCGGTTAGGGTACTCACGGGTATTCGACCATAACGGGAAAGATATACATGGATAAACAGGTGATGAGTATGAAGATCCTCAGTATTCGGATTCTTGAATCGGATACGGGGCGGGTATGATATTTTGATATTCGTCCCCATCCCCGCCCATTTAGGATTAGAGATATTATTATATAAGTTTTATAATATATATATATTTTTTAATATATATATATATAATTTATAAATAGATATTTATGTAAAAATCTTTTGCAATATATATTTTTTTTTCTGATTCTCATAATGAATATTTATAGAAACTTTCCTTTTAAGCGAGACTTGTATTCGTTTTTGTTAGATTGAATCAATAAACTTATTTATTTTGGTATTTGATTCTAATTTCATATTTCTTAATTTTAAAAAAAAATTAATTTATTAAATAATTGTTAACTGGGATTCGGACGGGTATGGGAATGTAATCCCCAAAAGGGGCGGGATGAGGAATCCCTATTATCTAATTACGGGTATGGAGATTGGGAATGAAATAGAGTATGGGCGGGTATGATTTTTTGATCTTCTGACCCTAACCTTCCTATTGTCATCCCTACTTGCTAGTATATCAATTTGTTTTTTTTTGGGATACATATTTACTACAATAAAAGTAAGCCCTCAAAAACTTCACCAACTAAACAAGTAAAAACAAAGATTATTATAGTAAGAAACAAAATAAATAAAATAAAATATAAAAATAACTGAGAATAATGAAAAGTATATTGTTGCGTGCAGTTATCAATCAAAATTTATACGTTTTCCTTTACACATACAACCAAAATTAAATAGGGTGTTGCTGAATGTACATAACATATTTCTTTATAAAAGGTAATAGTGAAATAGCCTTCAGCTAGGATCACATTGAGATCGAAATCATGCACAGTGCCAGCGAGAGAAAGAAAAGGAAATTGGTTGATGCACTAAAATGGTCTTTAGGCCCCAAACTAATAAAGACAGATGCATAGAGTTAAGGTTGTCTTGAATAAATTAGTTTAGTAGGCCGCGTTTTTGGACATAATCTTTGCATTTAGTTTCGATTTTAGTGTGATCATCCGTTTTTTGGACTTATCTTTCACATTTTCCTTATAGGATTTTAAGTTTTGTCCCATCCTTTGGACGGTAGCCTGACACTTTGTAGTAAGTTGAGCATTGATTGTAATAATGTGATCTTCAAGTCCACTACCTTAACCTTGTACGGTTGTTATGATCTTTCGCTCAATAGAACGTATCTTTTGTTCTAAAAAAACAAAATTCCTATGTTGATAAACCATTAAACCGCGCAAATACAAGGGTAAAAGGCTGGTATATAGTAATATGAATTTGTTATGCATGTCGGGTTGTCGCTTCCTTCTCAGAACTAATAACTCAGAATAATCACTTGTAGAAAAATACTTGTGTCCAAACTAATATGTAAGTGTACGTCTGAACTCTCTCTTATTTATATATTTTTACTAATGTAAATTATGATCTTAACCATTCAAAGTTGTATCAAATATATTTCAACAAAGAAAACATTAAATGAATATCTTGGCTTGCTGAAAAAAACGATGTTGAGATATATAAATACTTTTTTTCTTTTATGAAATAAGAGAAGGTGATGTTTCGTTATATATGACATCACTCCATTCATAATTCAAGTAGAATTAAGAAAATTTTGATAAAACCACAACCACAATTGGGTAAATAAACATGGAATGTATATTTCTAGAAACATATAATGCGAAAAGTCGATCCAAAATAAAACATCAAAAATTTTCTAGGTACGTTTTCTTAGACAACAACGTATTACATTGTACGTATCAAATCAAATGTGACGCCTTACATGATTCATGATCGGAACAACACTATGAACATAATCAGTACCACAAAAAGGATAAAAAAAATAGCCACTAATGAATGGAAGAGAATGGGGAACACTTTGAATAGGAAGATACCTGACCGTTTTGGTTATGAGGTTATAGCAGACAAGAATTCCATTTTCTCCAACCCCAAGAATTTCGTTGCTCTTCCAAAATGCCAATACCCTTCGAGGAAAGCGGTCAGGAAAGAACTCTTCATATTCAAAGGTCAAGTGTTTTGTCCAAGCAGCTTTAGTATTGGCACAATCATTCATCACCCACATTGTAGCTTTGGCTTTGTGCCATTCCACAGTAATCGAGCCAAGATTCGAGCCGAAAAGAGCAACAGACTCATTCCACACTGTAAGATGCAATCTAGGGACAGGACCATTAACTTCCAGTAGTTCATAGGGTAACAAAACTTCATGAAAAACCTCATCACTTGTATCAAACGAAATGATCGCTTGCCCAATGCGTTCGTTCTCATCTTGTTGAGTCTCAAAGACAGTGACGAATTCCTTTTGTGTCTCATATCCCGACCAATAAAACATACCCTTGAAGTATAGCTGGAAAATATTAGGCCAAAGGTAACTAGTTTCCCTTTCCAAAGACAAAGTCTTGATTTCTCTCCAAGAATCAGATCGGAGGCTGTATACTACAGCTTTTGGAGGATACACAATCACATGTCCACCATAATATTCTGGATCACCATAATATTTGGAACCTGAAAATCCAATGTCAATAACTTTGTAATCTTTAGATCTAGCATCATAGCCAAACCCCATGGATTCGGAAAAGTGACATATTGGACGCAGGTAAGGATTTTCTTCAATACTGCTGGGGGGTACCTTAGACCAATCATGAAGGAATGGCTCCTCAGGAAGAAACTTAAATTCCTGAATTGCAGGATTCCACAGACACACTTCACTAGCTTTAGCTGGCGCCGGAGAATTAGTATCAAATAAAGCTAAACAAACAATCCCATCACAATGGCCTATAATACTCAGTGATTCGACTAACCTGTTGAGGATAGTAAGGTCTTCCACACTAGAAAGATTAGTGCTAAGCTCACCACCACCGTCATTATCACTTTCATAGGTAAAATTGAGGAATGAGAAGATGATACCAGGCTTTTCGGTTTCTGCGTCCTTGCAGACTAAACGCTTGAAAAGAATACAAGTTGAGGGTCCGTTTTGTTTGGCAATGGAGAGGTGCTTGGCTACGAACCTGGGACTGGTGATGAGATCGTGCCACCATTTCGAAACGCACTTGAACCGCATCAGAGATTTGGGAGGCAGAGTTATTAGGATTTCTTCCACCACATCTTACTCAATGTTTTCGACAGACTGAGTCACTTCGGCTGGCTCTGAACCCTTCTCAAGTGCCATTCTTCTACAAAATAAGGTACAAAAGGGAGAAAACCAAATCATATGAAAAGAAAGCACCAAAGATTATCAACTGAAACAATAAAGAACAATAGGACTGTGAATCGCAGACCGTAAAAGATTCAGAACTACGTACCTTGGTCCTTTGGAAGCAAAGCCAAGAAGGAAGTTGAGTTAGAGAGATGCGGCAGCGGGGTTTCTTTTCAGTATTTTGGGAATTTTTTTTTTCGACAAGAGTATTTTGGGATTGTTGGTGAAGGGGTATGTTCGGACTACTTCTTATATCTTATTCCTCTTTTATGTTAGTAGCTATTGTGTACGGGGCTTAGCCCAACTTTGTATTACGATATTACAAAAGCCTATCCGGCCTAATCATAGGTAGTTACCGAGCAGTTATTCAGTTACTCTGTAATATATATATGGTTGTAAAGTTCTCTTATTCGGTGATGGATGAATGATATGATCCTAACAAGGTAAGGGTTTTAATTTCTTAGATTTCTTTTGATTTTCTAGTTTTCTTTTTATAAATGGATTCTGATCCTAACAAGGTAAGGGTTTTTCTTTGTACGTACCGTTTCTGTTTCAGTATTTTGGTAATTAAATGAAATTATGGCACGTTTTACTAATTAACTTGGAATGAAAATTATCATGAATCAGTATCAAAAATAATCGGTATGAGAATATTTCATACCATTTTACTGTTTACTTACCATAAAAAATCAAAACAAGAATGAAACTAATTAAGATTGATGTTGTTTACTTACCATATGAAATCGGACTTAAAACTAGTTTGATTACTAAAATACCCCTACAAGAAATGAATTTAAAATACCCCTAAAATACAATATATATATTTTTAAGGTTGGGTAATTTAGAAATATTATAATTATGTGAGGATATTTTGGGGAGAAAAAATTGATTTCATTATCTTGATTCTGATACTTATCTCCCTCCTTGGGTATCGAATAAGGGTTTCGTCATGAATCGATTCCTGATAAGTAAGTAGGATTCACATCCATTATAATACCTTCATTACCTTGACATGTTAGTAAACGTCGAAATTCACTCATTTCGGAATTAATTACACCACTTTCAATTCCATTCCAGGTTCTAATTACAAATTTAAATGAAAATTACCATTTAGGTTATTATTTTATTTTTATAATATTGATATTAATCTCAAATTTGGGCAGCGTTCCTTTTTAACTTTTTACTGCCGAAATTTTACAGGTAATTTCGGAACAGCAGCAGCCTTAACCAGAAGACAATGGAATCCCTATTCAAACACTGATCATCCCATCTTCCTTGTCTACTTTCAGTCATATCACCCCATCTCTGTCTCAATTCGCTATCCTTAATTTCAGTTCTCTCATCTCTGTCTGTCTCTGTTCCTCCACAAGGACTCAGGTAATTTTGAACTCTGAAGCTCTTTTATTTACTTTATGATTTCGTCTGATATTATGCGCAATTTGATCAATATTAACTATGAACTCTTCTGACCTGGGTGACATTTTTGTTTGTGTAATTGCAAATAGAAGACGTGAATATGACGGAGGTTCACAAAGGCATTGAAGAAGATGTGGTGGAACAAATCCTGTCAACTCTGCCTCCCAAATCTCTTATGCGATTCAAGTGCGTTTCTAAAAGGTGGTGCGCTCTGATCACCGATCCCAGGTTTGTGGCTAAGCACTTCTCCATTTCCAAGCAAAACAATCGCTCTACTCCTTGCGTCCTTCTGAAGCGTTTACTCCATGAAGACTACAACACCGATGGTGATCAGAGTCAGAAGGTATTCTCATTGCTTAAATTTCGCAACAATGTTGATATTGATAATGATGGTGGCGATGATGAGCATAGCTTTGTTTCGGGGGTAGAGGACGTTGACATTCCACCTTCTTTGAGTTTAAAGATCAAGGCTCATCACTTCATATTGTTGGCCGCTGTAATGGGATCGTCTGTCTAGTTGCAGCCCTTTCCGGTGAGGTGATTCTATGGAACCCAGCAATTCATGAATTTAAGCCTCTTCCCCTTCAGCCATACCTTCCTGATTCTCCAGAAATAGTTGGGTCGCCGTTGCCGGGTTGGCCTAAAGATGTTCCCATAAGTATACACCGCGATTACATGGATAATTTAGGATTTGGCTTTGATCCTAGGTCTAATGACTACAAAGTTGTTAACATTGGATTTCCTGGTGTAGAACATCCTCCTGATGGATATGATATTAATCTTCCCCCGAAAACAGCTGTATACACCTTGAGTTCCGATTCTTGGAGAGAGATGAAGACCTTTTCTTTGGAAACATAATCCACTATCCTCCTTCCTGACCGCTTCCAAGTGTACTTCAAGGGAATGTGTTTTTGGCTTGGACTTGAGCTGCACAAGGAAATACTTTTGTTTGATGCAATGACTGAGGATTTCATTAAGAACATCATCATTTTGTTCGATATGGCTGATGAGGTGTTTCATGATATGCTGTTACCGGATAGTCTATATGATCCTCATATACTTTGTTTTGAGGAATGAATCAGTTGCTCTTTTTGGAATGCGAAATGGTAATTCATTCTCCGGTTCTTCTTTTGGGATATGGGTGATGGATGAGTTTGATGGTCCTAAGTGTTGTTGGACTAAACACATATCTTTCGATCTCATTGAAAAACCATTGGCATTTTTGAAGAGTGATGAGATCCTTATGGCGGACACAAAGGACACAAAGGGACGCATATTCTCTTATAACCTCAGCACCAAAAGGCTCAAGTATCTTCCCATTGAAAGTATGCAAGATGATTCTGCGACTGTTGTCTATGACAATTACGGTGTAGTTTCAATTTTGGGAGGCAACGAGCTGAAGAATATCGATCGTTATACCAATGTAAGTTCTCACTATGTTTTCTATCCAAGTCCTTGACAAAAATATGCATCAATAACTACGTATAAATAATATATCTCTAGTTCATCAGAGATGTAGCACTTCACAAATTTATAGATGTTTCCCGCTATTTTATAGGCTGGCTCTTCTCTTTTGGAGCACTCTTCTTTTCCATCAAGTATAGGCGACAATGAATGGCATTCGTATTCAGTATGGGCGATACCGCCAGATGATGTGTGTCTCAAGGTAAGGAAGGTGATTCAGGGCCTTAGGTCGGAGTTTGGCGGTCCGGAGATTGAGCCACATATTACCGTTGTAGGGTCTATTCGAATGACACATGCAGAGGTGCTTAACAAGTTTAGATCTCTTCAGTCTTGTGTCCCTTCCGGGTACAAAGCTATAGTTAACTGCATGGTAATTTGGAGTTTCTATTACCAGTGTGTTTCGCTCCTCATTGATTCCTCATTTGATAATGAAGACGAGTCCTATAAGGTATTCAGTTTTCCACTTCCTCATATCATTTTAATCTTTTGTTGTCTGATTTGATTTGTATGTATTTTTCAGTGTCATTTTGTCTTTGGATACATAAAACTGCACAATGTGCACGATTTTTGTTACTTAAAAGTTAAACTGTGAAACTTCTTGTTGGTGAAACATCATATTTCTTATATGCAATTATTTACTCCGATACATATAAAGTTTTCCTTTTTCTATCTCTCAGCTATGGAGAGCAACTGGATTCTGCGAAAGTTGTTTGGGTTTCAAAAACGGTAAGTTCTTTTCATTGTGGAGTACTGGAGTTGGTGTTTAGTAATGTTTTACTTTCTAACAAATGTGAAGGAAAACATAGCCTTGGGGGGGGGGTGGGGCGGGGCGGGGCGGTGGTTAGGTGGTTTTATCTTAGCTTATCTTCTTTCTGAAGTCTTGAGTTAACTAAAGTTGCCAACAATCGTTCAAAACTGAACATACGTGTGTATGAATTGAAGGGCACCACTGGCATAGTAATAACTACGCTTTTTTAATCTTGTTTTTGCTTAAGAAATCTAAGAACACTACTACTTCAGTGTGTAACTACGATAATGAATTTGTTTTTGGAAGGATGATTATGGAACTTTATCCCCAATCAATTTGTTATTGTACTTTGAGACATACTAAAGAATATTGATAATCTTCTTGTTATACTTGAAACTTGAAAGTTCTTTTTCATTACCTTAGAGCTGAGATGTTGGTTATAGTTTGAACTCGGGGGATGATATTTTTCTGACCCATGGCTTCTTGAATCACAATGCTTCCCTTAAATCTGATGCTGAACCCAAGTTATGAAGTTTATTTCTATACCTTGTCCTCTGAATCATACGATAACATAGAAGTTACCAGTTGCTCGATCATTTTATGTAAACTAACTAGTTCTTGCTGAGTATTTAGACAGAATATTTTAGATTTGCCAATGCTATTACTCTGCAAAATCAAGTATTTCTTCGAGCCTTAGCTTGTGTAGTTTTGTCACTAATTTTCTTTCCATGGAATGTGATTTGTGTGTGTTTTACACAGGTGTTAGGCCACATTTGAGTCTTCTATATGGGAATCTGACAGAGGAAGAGAGGACAAGAGCTCAAGAAAAAGTTAGTATTCTGGATGAGAGCATTACTAGAATGAGCTTCCCCGTAACTAAACTTGCACTGTACAAAATTGACTACAAAGATAAGAGTCTCAAATCGTGGGAGAAGATTGCTGAATACAATCTCCGATATCACAATTAGTAATTCTCCTAATCAACTGCTTAATAAAGCTTGTTTTGTAACTAAATGACTTTTTATCAGCTGTGTTTCTGCTGCAGTCATTAAACTTTGTAACTCATTAAACTTAAATCAGTAATCTCTGTAGTGTAATGGGACAAATAAAATCTGGCTAATGGATGGTTATTCTCTTGTTGGCATATTGCTTGTTTGTGTACATGTCGTAGAAAAGAAATGAAACAGCTAGTATTTCGACATCTAAACAAAGGAGCTTAGAAATAACATCAAATTTTTTAGATGTTGGCATACTCGCTGTTTCAATTTATTCTGTTCGGTTAGTACAATTTCTTTTGGTTTTCATTTTGTAAGGTTGATCTCTGGATCTCCTACTAGATTAATACTGGCAAGGTGAGCTGCATGGTTACTGTTTGAAGCATATTGGTTTCGCATCACGAAACATGTATCCTTAGGTAAACTACATATTAAATGGAAAACCTTAACAATACGTAACAAAACAGAATTCCACCCTAGTAAGTTAGTAGTAACAATGTAACTCCTAGGTAAGCTGCAGTCATAAGAAAACCTTACAGTAACAAAAATTCCACCAAGTAACAATGTAATGCAAAACGGTATAACTAAACAGAGAAAAAAGGACAACACAATAACATACCTATGCAGTCAAGACTCACTGATATTTTACGCACCCACAACAATGCAACATCATAACCATCCATTGTTCAAATTATATTACTCCTAGCTATTACATTATATAATGATTGAGTTTCATAAACTGTAAGCCATATAAGACTGTCTTCGATCATGGCATAATCTAAGGCAATACATCCATTTTTACTTGTGTACATACGTATAGCTTTGTGATAGATATTTGTCTTATAGTACGTACTTGTAGGTATATGTGGGGGTAAAAAATATTGGCTTTGGGCCCCCACCCATTAAACTGAGTCTAATGGTCAAAGTCCAAGATAAACAATATCAAGATAAAGTAAACGACGTGAAACATGATCATTCATGGAAAATGTGCTCCTTCCACTACTCCATCTACTCCCACTACGACGTGAAGTCATGAAGTCGTGAAGCGAGGGTCGAAGTTATCGAAGGTCTATAGATTCATTCATTTATGGAGAAGAAGAGAGAGGAACAATCATGGCTAACAACGGTAACAAGTATCGAATCGATTTCTTTTTTTGTACTTGCTTAATCGAAATTGACTTGGGCATCGGAGTGTGCTTTTGTTTTGCATGTACCTCTTCCCCCTTGATTGATCGTCGTATGGATGTATCCAAGGCTCCTCAAGAATCAAAGGAGTGAGATTTTTGTTGGGAAATCTCTCTCCCGAAATTTTTTACACCAACAATATACATGAGAGATACATGAGAGATGGTTATAAGATTAGGGGACGAACTCGATGATCTTTTAACACGTATGTAAAACAATTTTCATAGTCACGCACTTATGAGAATCTTTACAAAGTAAATGGAAGGCAATCAGCTGGTTCATTGAGAAGATCAAGTAGCAATGCTTATGCATGTCTTATTGCAATGTGTGTTTGCCGGAAAAGAGAAAATGAAATGAAATCTGGAAAAAGTTATGCTTCATTTAATCTGAGAGTACGTACGAAGTTAAATATTCAGAGTCCAACTGAACATAGATTTCCAAATTCTAATGGTTCCTGTATTTCTTGCAAGGGTCTTATGAAGAGCTAGCTATTTAAATCCAGTTGTTGCTAGCTTTCGGCAAGTCTGATGGGTAAAGCCTTAGACTTACTCATGACATTTGTTCTTATTTTGGTTATTAATTAATTTCAACTGTTTGATCGTGGAAGCAATATTAGAATACCCAGAACTTACTCGTTCTGAATTTTATCGTACCTGATCTCCGCTTTTGTTATTGTTTTCCGGTCTCAATTATCCGTTGCTTATTACCTTGGTGCATATGTATATTTGTTTAAGAGAACGTTATAGATCATTTTCAGTACCCATTTAGGGTTTGGGTGCGCATATACATATAGCAGCTACTAGACAACTAGCAAGATCGATGATGAACAATATATGTATAGAGACTACTTTTCCTTGAACAAACTATTATTGCTTAATTGGTATATAGAGACTAGATTTGTATCCTTTCACACAGCCATGTTACTTGTATGGCAAGTTTATTGTAAGAAGCAACCCTAACTCAACATTGAACACTCAAAGTCACCATATCATAGCATGCACAATAACCCTAATAACATTTTTAGCAGTTAATCAACATGGTATTCAGTTGCATGTCATTTTCACAACCAAACCACTCACGCACTATACGTAAAATGCAGATTCTATATGACCTCGGGAGCTTATTTATACCTAAGTATTCACCACATACATAATCGATCATTCACCCAATCAGAGTTGTGTTGCTGTGTTAGTATCCTTTTCTTTAACATTATGGGGATCATCCTACTTGTCCTGCTGCTTCTCTCTGCGTGTGGTGCAGATGATGCAGCGAACATCTACGACTACATGCAGTTCGTCCAGCAATGGCCGGCGACATTCTGCTATGGTAATCCGAATTGTGTCCCAAATCCACCACACAGTACTTTTACGATTCACGGCCTCTGGCCCAGCAATTACTCGACACCTGAATTTCCATGCGTTGGCACACCCTTTGATCCCTCGCAGGTATTGTACTATTGCATGCATGGAACCATTGCAATATGTTACTTAATTACATTCATTTAGTTTTTCAGTTTCTGTTGCTTTTCTCTTCGTGACGAAATGATGAACTTGATTGTTTAGATGTTCGCTGCCGAAAACCGTGGTTTGAGGGACTATTTTCTGCCGCAAGCATGGCCACAGTTGAATGCTCGTTATACCAACTTGGAGTTCTGGAAATTCGAGTACGAAAAGCACGGTATGTGCTCGGAGAACTATCTGAATCAGATGGATTATTTCAGGAAAGCTTACTGGGCGTGGGCTCGATTCAATGCTTATGTTCTGTTTGCGGCATCGCCTAAGCAAATCTACCCTGGCAATTACTATTACACAAGAGATATTGAAGCAGCCATTCAGAGAGTGACCAGTGAGAAGCCTCTGCTTATGTGCAAGAAGGTAAGAGTAGGTACGGTTGATAGTTGTCTATTGCAGGAGGTCATCATCTGTCTTGATCGTTGGGCAGACAACGTTGTACCTTGTCGCCTTCGACTGTCATCGTGCAACGTCCCAATTATATATTATGGTTACTGATTTATGTACAACTTAAGGGTGTGATATTAGCTACTGCATGTAATAAAGGTAGAAATGGCGATGATGTTTAAAATCCATTTCTTTGATGTATATTTCTATTTCTAATGTACGAATATTAATGAAGAATATATGATAGTATGAGTTATAGTAATTTTACTCGAGTTTGTTTGTCTTGCACGTAAGAATCAAACTTAATCTAATACATGACTGCAGTGCTGATACCAAGTCTGGTTACAAAACAAGCTTTAATAACTTAAGCAGTACGTGGATTAGGAGAACTAATTGAAATATGGGAGGGTACATAAATACATAATGTGCACGATTTTTGTTACTTCAAAGTTCAAACTGTGAAACTTCGATCTTGTTGGTCAAACATCACATTTCTTATATGCATTTATGTACTCTGCTGATACATATCAATTTTTTCTTTGTTATATTTTTCTCAGTTATGGAGAGCAATTGAAGCAGCCTGCGCGCGTAGATGTTTTTTTTTCTTTCTGGAACGGTAAAGTTCTTTTCATCGTGGAGCACGTTTAGAGTTGAGTTAGGGTTGCTTCTTATAAGAATCTTGCCATACAAGTAACAGGACTGTATGAAAGGATACAAATCTATTTTCTAGATACCAATTAAGCAAAAATAGTTGTTCAAGGAAAGGTAGAGTCTGTACTCTATACATATATGAATAATATGATAAATGTACACTCAACGTCGAATCGTGGCTGATACAACCATATTTACATTAGTCACACCCTATTATCGTCGATAATACGAAGTTATATTGGTACCCTGCTCACCTGAGACACCTCACATTATTAAGTTATTCAAAACTGAAGAAAAAGTGGAACCCTATTTTAAAAGCTTAAAATTAAACGCCAACGAGGTTTGGCTAAGTTCGATCCATGTTACCAACAGGCATCGTTGGTTTGCTATCTGTAAATTCTTTTGTGGAAATCCATACCTAGAGGCTGGTGTGACAGGTACGTGTCCATTGTTAGTCCTTCAGGATTGAAGTTGTAGGTTTGCCCCGGCGATGGTCGTGTAGCCTAACCAAGCTCTCACCTAAACTTTTTGTAACCAAAAAAAAAAAACTTAAAATTAAACACAAATTGGAAGACTGCTCGTTCATTCAGGCAGTGGCAGAGCTACCCTTTGCACAAAGGGTGCCATGACACCCTTTTGTTTTTCTGAATGGGTGCGGCTATTGCCACCCCACCAAATATTTTGTTCACCCCACATTTTAATTTTAAACTAAATATTTCAATACTAACTCCACAATCAAGAACTTTTGTGAAAATATAATATTAAACTAAAATCTATAAAATCCAAACAACAACAATTTCTCTACATCTTTATATCGGAAAAAAAAAAACAATTTTCTACTTCTTTCAAATCAGATTTGAGTATCACTTCAATCTTCAATAAGATGGTTATACAGTGTTGTGAGATTGTTTGTTTTTATTTTTATTTTATTTATGGCTTCAAATGTAATATTTCATATATATAGACATATATATATATATACAGTCTGTCTCTGCTACGGACGTCCGCACCGTTTTACGGTGCGGATTTTCGTCCGTTCACCACCGTACGGCGTCGCGCGAGGGCGCGCCTCCACCCCAGCGGACTCCAGCAGCTTCCCCGACCACTTTCCATCCCCGGCGAGTCCGCCGAATTCCAGTTTTCCAGCCAGATCACCCAAAACTTAAAAAAAGTCAATCTGGCCGGAAAACTGGAATTCGGCGGACTCATCGGGGATGGAAAGCGGTCGGGGAAGCTGCTGGAGTTGGCTGGGGTGGAGGCGCGCCCTCACCGGCGCCGTACGGTGGCGAACAGACGAAAATCCGCACCGTTACGTCCGCACATGAGAAAAGTTTTATATATATATACAGATTTTCTCAGGTACGGATGTCCGCATTTATTCTTACGGTGCAGATTTCCACTTTACACTCATTTTTCAATCGAATTTTCACATCTCCACCATCTAGTCTTTAGATACTAATGTATAGATTATCTCTGCAAAATTTCAGCCAATTTAGTTATCATTAAGATACTCAAACTCGATTAAACCGATGGATGAACATAATTCTGTCGAACTTGAACCGTTCATGTTTATAACAGAAAAACGCAGTTTTGAGCGCCTTAATGATAACCAAATTGGCTGAAATTTTGCAGAGATGATCTATACATTAGTATCTAAATACTAGACGGTGGAGATGTGAAAATTCGATTGAAAAGTGAGTGTAAAGTGGAAATCCGCACCGTAAGAATAAATGTGGACGTTCGCAGCTGAGAAGCCATGTATATGTACTTATAATCGTAAAGAATGAACTCAAGAAAGAGATCGAGGAGAACATGTATAGGATGTGGTTTGAGAAGAATAGATGTTTGCGTTAAATATATTGATGAGATATTTGTATTTATTTTTAGATTTTATCAGATTAAGAAAAATAAAAACCAGATTTTCTCATAATTTTAAGAGTAGAACTGAAACGTTATATGTAAAAAATAAGACGTGGGGTGAACTGAGCATTCAGTGGGGTTTAGAAATAGCCGCACCTTTTCTAAAAACATGTGTACGTAATTGATCTGTGTTTTTGATATGTGTTGATGGAATAGAAGCATATATTGAAGGTTTGGCCCCCACTTATAATTTGATGGCACGTATTAGAGTGTAAAAATGTGATTAGTTTCCTTCCATACATAACATCTCATTCATTCATTGCATGATGCTTAATGAAGATTTTAATATTCTTGATTTTTTCCTTTCTCTTCAACTTTTGTAAATTATTTATGAAGTTAAACAAAGAAAAAGAAAAAAGAGTTTGTGATCATAAGTTTAATTTGGATACTTTTACTATGCAAAAAACAATTCTCCTTTGCTTTTTATTTCTTAGTTCACATCCACTACGTACGGATCATATATATTACATTTGTTTCTCATGTACGTACTTTATATCTTGGCCCCCTTTTATACACAATCTAAGCTCCGCCACTGCATTCATGTTAAATTTATATAGAGATTAATATCCTAATTTCCTGAGAGAAAATTAAAAACACCATCTCCATGTATACCTTGTACTGCGACAAGTATGAAGAATTAGGTTATACAACTGCTTGCTACCCGTACGTATTGTCTGGTACAGAGTTACATGCAGTGATGAAGTTCATGGATGGTTCATATATAATTATATATTAGGTCTCCTACTAGATGTAATCTGATATGGGGGTTGTATACGGTACTGACATGTATACCACACTCATTTTACCATTAATTGAACAAAAATTACAAGTTAAATGAGTAACATTTACAACAAAATTACTACATTTATTTTACACATTTACATATAATTGAACCAAGTTACTACAACGACAACAAGTTGTTTATAAACTTGTAAATTGTCTTAAGTTGAGTAATTACCTATAATAGAACAAAAATTACTCAAGTAATAACTATCTTTACCAAAATGACAACAAATTTGTTATCATATCAGTAAGTATATGCATGTATCACAAACACAGATAGATACTTTAGAAAATTCCATCTGATCAGATTAGCCTGTGAAAGGGTGAGAATCACTAGAAGATTTGAAAGATAGGTCCACTATATATTAGGCATGCCTTGAGTGATGATTATGATCGAGTTACATGTAGCGCTAGTAGATGAACTGGCCGGGTATTAATGGAATTAGATATCCATATCTAGATAGACAACGAGCGAGATCGATGATCAATGGACAATCCTGCTTGACATCAAACGCCGGTCTCATCTTCGTTTTGGTACAAGAATCCGACCAAGTATTAATTTCATCATATATAAAATATTCTTTATGATGAAGTTTCAAGTCTAGCTACATCAGTGAGTGCGTAAAAGGCAAGTCTGATCTACAGCTAGTGTGAATATAAATCTGTATAAATGCTCGAATCGAAAGACTTGGCGTATGTTGGTGTTTTCTAGTTTCGTTTTTTTTCTACCCTTTTCAACATGCATGTAAATGTAAAAGTAAAACATGAACAGAAATTTTGTTTTACTTTTCCTGATGGCAAAGATTCCCTGATCCTTGCTCTGACGACTTGAACATTAATTTTCCGGTAGCTTCCTCTGCAACCTAAGGTACGTGTGCTGACGCCAAATATGCTTTCCAAAGGGTGAAAGTGATGTACAACAGTACCCGTACACCATAAAGAAACAAGCTTTTTTGAAGATTTTGATTCGTATATATGTCCGTCTGTGTGTGTCTCGTTGTTTTTGTTTCGAATCCCAATTCTAACCCAGCTAGCTATCTTATAATCAGCTAAGTTTCATGTTTTCTCATCTTATGAAACGATTCCATGTGATAGATCAGCTGATTAGTTTTATGTTTCTCATCTTTTCATCAGCCATGGCTTCTTGAAGTTATACCTACAAAATTTCAAGGTGTCAGGCAATACAAAAGTAGAACTTAAATGCTATTAATAGCTAGTGTTGCATCACAGTGCTACCCTTAAATCGATCTGATACTGAATGTCTGAACCTATACGTTTATGAAGTTCATTCATTGACATGTCCTCTGAAATCAATTGCTCATTTGAGATAAACGAAGTAATTCTTGCTGGGTATTTAGACATTATATATTTCGATTTGCCAATGCTATAACTCTGCAAGAACTAATCAAGTATTACTTCGAGCCTGAGCTTAATTGTTTTGTTTTGTCACTAATGTTATTTCCATCGAATGTGATTTGTGTGTCCTCTGCACAGGTGTGAGGCCACATTGTTGAGTCTGCTATATGAGAATCTGACGGAAGAAGAGAGGAGAAGAGCTCAAGAAAAAGTTAGTATTCTGGATGAGAGCATTACTGGCATAAGCTTCCCCATAAATCGATTTGCACTGTACAAAATTGACTAAAGATCAATAAGACTCTCAAATCGTGGGAGAAGATATTGCTGAATCCACCCTCCCTTATTTTGATTAGTTTTCCTAATCCACGTATCAGCAGTGTACGTTTCTATTTCACTAGTCATGTATCAGATTCGATAATCAGTTTATTTCTTACGTGCAAGACAATAAATTAAACAAACTCAAGTAAAATGACTATAATTCATACTATCATATATTCTGCATTATTGATTCGTACAATAGAAATGGAACATATATATCAAAGAAATGGAACATATCTATCATCAGGACCCCATTTCTCATCCTTATTATTACATGCAGTAGCTGATATCACACTCTAAAGTTGCGTGTGTGTGTATATATATATATATACATAAATCACTTAATAACCATAATATATAATTGGACGTTATGGGGAAATATTTAACGAACAGCATTTGCTCGTACCATTCTTGACGTACTCGTATTTCCAGAACCAAGTAACGAGCATGTAGCTGGGGCCATGATTGCGGCAGAAAAAAGTCCCTCAAACCATGATTTCCGGCAGCGAACATCTAAACAATCAAGTCATTTCGTCAGGAACAGATCGATAAACACAACGGAACGAAAGTGAAAGAGAAAAGTAAAGCAGTGTACGATGCACACAGTAAAAAGCAAGGCATGGTAATATCCAAAGAACTATAGACCTAATCCCGGCCAACCAATCTTCCAAAAGACATAACCATTCTTCTACGTTCTTCCAATAAATATCAGGTCCAGACGTCCCGTACTAGATTGTAATCTCATAGATACATCAGATTAGCTTGTGAAAGTGTGATCAGATTGTGAGAAACCCAGAAGATTAATTTGAGAGATAGCTAGCTAGGTCGACTATATATTAGTCATGCCTCAGAGCAAGTTCTTATACAGTTATACATCTTTGATGGTGCAAAGTGCAAACCACCAAACGAACCCCAGCCAACCAAGCCCAGAAACACGTGGTGACTACCCAGCTCAAGGCTACAACTGAAACATCAGAGATCGAACTTGGCACTCGCCACCTTCCATTGGAGACTCTGTCAGTCACACTTCTCTCCCTTCTCTCTTTCTGGATCCACATTCCTATCAGACCTTCATCTCCATCCTAGCTCCATTTCCTCACTTTCTTCTATACTCTAATCACCGTTAACAGTGAGATTTAGCAATGCCTACCGAAAACAAAGGCTCTCTCCCCTTGTTGGTCATAAACTACCTCCTCCTGTTCGTCGGATCAGTTTCCTCCTCCCTTCTCTCAAAATATTATTTCGTTCACGGATGCTCGAATTTATGGGTTTCTACATGGGTCCAATCTGCTGGGTTTCCTCTTCTTCTTCCCCCAATTATCCTCCCTTATTTCCTAAACCGCACCACTAGAAGACCCTTCACTCACTTCACCGCCAAAATCTTCTTCATATCCATCTTTGTGGGACTGATGTTGGGCCTCAACAATCTCCTTTTCTCGGTAGGCAACTCCAACCTCCCGGTCTCCACCTTCTCCCTCATCCTCTCTTCACATCTTGTATTCAATCTCGTCCTCTCTGTCATAATCGTTAAACAAAAGGTTACATTTTCTAACCTCAACTGCGTAATCCTCCTTACCTTCAGCACCATTCTAATAGCCCTAGACTCGAGCCCCGACAAGCATGGACTGACACATGACAAGTACTTGATGGGATTCTTGTCCACCGTCGGCGCCGGCTTGCTGTTTGCTCTCTACCTCCCCGTCATGGAAAAAGTCTACAGAAAAGTTAACTGCTACTCCATGATGATGGAAATGCAGGTGGTAATGGAGGCGGCGTCGACGGCGCTGTCGACGGCGTTCATGGTGTATACGGGTGGGTTTGGTGGGATGGTGAGGGAGGGCAGGGAGGTGTTTGACAAGGGAGAGAGCCTGTATTGGTGGACGGTGGTGTTTAACATCGTGACGTGGCAGCTGTGCTTTATGGGGACGGCGGGGACGGTTTTCTTGACGACGTCGCTGACAGGCGGGATATGCATGACGGCGTTGACGGGGATGAACGTGTTGGGGGAGTGGTGGTTTACGGGGACAAGTTTGGTGGGGTGAAAGTGGTCTCGACTCTGCTCTGTGTATGGGGTTTTTGTTCGTATGTGTACGGGATTTACATCAAGTCGAAGAAAGACGAGGACGAGGACGAGGACCGCACTGATGATGAGATGATTTGATTCGATGTAAAATTGTATTTTTCTTTTTCTTTTTCGATGTAAAATTGTGTGCGTGAGAGAATCAGTAAATAAATGGTCCCCAAAGCATAGTACTATTGCCTATTGGTCCATAGTAATGACGTAAGTGAGGGATCGATCTGAAGCAAGGTTTTGTTTTGAGGGTGAGGTCAGCAAATGCTGCAGTGGAGAGGAAGGGAATTAATGCACGGGCCACATGCCATTCATCATCGGCTCACACATTTGAAATTTTTAAATTTAACGGTCCTTAGATCTGGAACGTTTATTCCAATTATTATGTGAATCTAACGGTATATAATTAACAACCATTTCTAACAGTATAGTTGAGAACTCATTTATATCTATAACAGTAAAGAAATAAATAGGTTTTTTTTTTTTTTTTTTTTTTGGTTGAAAACAATAGGAAAAAATAATTAAATGGAATGAACAAGGTAAATAGGATAAATTATAGTTCTTTTACATCCCACGCACACCAAAAAAACGATTTGTGGGTTTTAGAACCAATTTTTTATATCCCTAACATTACTATTTACTAACCTTTTACTAGTGGAGTTGCACGGGATTTCAGAGAATGAAAGAAATTTCACTTGAACTGCTCTTTTAAAAATGAGATAAATTTGCTAATCTTATTTTTTTTGTAGATAACTACTCTACTAAAAATGGGATGAAACTACCACGACCTTTTTCATTTGAATTTTAGTGGTGTTTTACGATTAAGCTCATGATATTTTTATTTCTTTGAGACCCTTTTGCTACCTTGGTTTTTTGGGCAATTGGAAAAAAGACTTCACCAAAGACACAAAAACCACAGCCCGGTTTTCTAATAGTAAATATTTATAAATTTGTCGTAGTTTTTTGTTAAAATATTCTTTATTATTGGTTATATATTTACACCTAAAACCATCTCTTACGATTAAAAATGTAATGTCAAATTTAATAAACGGTAAATGTCACGTGACGACCTAGATTCAGAAACAAACAAGTGGAGGCTACGTACTCTCTAGTGGTAGTGATCCAGGTCACACCTGTAACTCAAGTTAACCTCTGAGTGATGATTATGATCGGGTTAATGAAACCAAGTGAAGATGAGGTGTTTGATGTCGAGCAGGATTGTTCATCATCGATCTTGATTGTTTTCTATCTTGATATGGATTTCTAATTCCACTTATACTTGGCCAGGTCATCTATTAGCTAAATAGTTGTTGTATGTACGTATATACTGTTGGGAAAGAAGTGGTTGCCTAATACAAGGCCGACGGATAATTGGTTATCCCAGGATCTAACTTTCCCACCCCTCGTGTGATTTGCAGAAATATCAACAAAGAGAAGACACAATATTTAACAAGGTTCAGCAAATGTGTCTACATCCTTAGGACAAACAGTAGTACTTTCTTTCACTATACTAAATAATGAGATTACAAGAAACCACCTCATTATAGGTAGACTAAATAAAGTGGCATTAACACACTCTCAAGAGGAATTTTCTTCTCACTAATCTCTCAAGTGAGGATCTCACTACTCTCACAAACTCTCTCTAGTTTGGATGACTCTGCCCTAGCCTTAATCTCGAACTAGAGCAAGTTCGGATACCTTGATCATGAACTTGAAAAGCTCAGATGCCTTTGTTCTTGTGTCCAATATCTCTTCATGAATTTCTCCATATGCACCTAATGCACGTACCATGCATGGAAGCAAATTAAGTCATCAAGCTTCCTCCTTGTTTCATGCTCAATGTTGGCATGCTTTGTAATGCATGTTTCCATCTACATTCAACAATTGCTGCACCACCCCAGCTACACATATAGCTAGCCTTCCTTTTACATTTATTGGGTCACCAAAGCAATAGTAATTCTTGCTTTCTTCATGTGTAAATTCCCACATGGTTTCTCACCTCCATTAGAGCAAGTTCACCCATTGGGTTAGAATGAATATAGTGACCTGGGTCACTCTGGGTTGCTGTGACTGGACAACAGTTTCCACCCGTATGAATTGTGAGATTGCTGCCACGTGGCAGTAACTGTTTATTAAATTTAAAAAAACGTTTTTAAGTGTGAATAATCGTTTTATGTATAAATAAATAGTAATTTTTATATATTATATGACATATTAAAATTAATGTTTTTATTTTATAACATTTAAGTAACAAGTCAAGCTTAAAAAATACTTTTATTTGATATTGTCTAATGAAAAACACAATCTAAATTAACTAAGCATATATAAAACTAGCTATCAATCCAGTTAATATTTTTTTTTAGAAATGCAAAAAAGATGAAAATTCATACAGTATAAATTTATTTATTTTTACACATTTTTTCTATAAATTTATAAATCAAAAAAAGAAAAAAAACCCTAAAGAGAAAAATACTTTTCTTTGGGCTGCTGTAGTTCTTCTCTTTCTTCTCTTTTTTCTCTGCTATTTCTTCTCTTTTCTTTTTTCTCTGGGTTGTTGTATTTCTTCTCTGGGCACCATATTTCTTCTCTGGGTTGCCGCCGGCGAGCACCCATCCCGGCAGCGAGTGCACCAGGCCTCCCGGCAGCCCTCTGGCGTCCTCGGCACGCCCAGCCTCCTCCGCAAGCACAGCAGCAAGCAGCCCCCTGCCTTGCACCACCCCGGCAGCGAGTGCACCAAGCCTCCTCCGGCCTTGGACCAGGCCTCCTCCGGCGTCGAAGAAAGGGAGGCGAGTGCACCAGGCCTCCTCCGGCGTCGACGTGTGTGGCCTGGGCTGAGGTGGACAGAACTCACCTGGGCTGGATTACTCCTCTAGCCTGGGTCAGTTTGCTCATTTTCTAAGTAACCCAGGTTGAATTGGGGAGCAATCTCATTCATGGGTGGAAGCAAGAAATTTTTGGCTGGGTTACTTTGCCCATGTGGATCCAACCTGGGTTGGATTTTTTTCCCACCGGTGGACTTGCTCTTAAGAGGGACCAACCCAAGATATACACACTCAAACCCTAAATGGTACTAAAAATGATGTATAACGTTCTCTTACACAAATATACATGCACCAATCTAGCTATTTGTGTTATTAGTGCTTCAATTTTTCCTTTCGGCTGTATTTTAGTTTAAGTTTGTGTGTATCTTAATTAGCTTTGTTTCTGCTGTACTTTGCTGCCATCTGGCTTTGTTTAATATATGGCTTCCTTGACCCAAAAAAAAAAAAATCTAGCTATTTGTGTTATGATACTTAATGGCAATATATTAAGGGGAGACACTGTTTAACATTTTTGTATGTCGTAATGAAAGGTAAAAAAAAGTAATTTTAAATACACACTACTAATCTCTTCATACACACTCCTTACTTAATACACTACCCATCTAGTTTTTTCATTTCAATATTATACTAAATACACATCTCAAACTGCCTAAAATACCTTCAATATCTAAAACTAATAACAGTATGTTATTTAATATAATTATTATATATTTACTATTTCACAACTCTCTTTACGTATTCTCTTTTATTTTCTGTACGTTAGATTTTTTTTGATCGGGTGAGAAAATTTTTCTTGATATTTTTCAATTTACAATCAAAAGAGTAATATTATATTCAAACTCCAAATCTCCAATATGACATCAATCGGATAGAATTTGAAGAAAACAAAAATATTGAACATACATAATTTTTTCAAAGTTAAGAAACTAGTAGAATTATAATAACATAAAAACTAGTTTTTAGTCTACAAGATAATTAAAAACTAAAGTTGATAAAAAAAACCAAATGAATCGGTTAGGGCTGGGCACAAATCCCGTAAATCCCGGTCTCGTCCCGGTCCCGTCCCGATCCCGACGGGATTTGAAACTAAAAACACCGATCCCGTCCCGCCCCGTCTCATTAGAGAAACAATGGGACGGGACGCATGATTGAAATTTTGAGTCCCGTCAGGCCCGTCCCGTCCCGTCTAACTTTTAAAATTCATGACTAATTGTAGAAAAATTATTTTTAAGAGATCCCAACTCTCAAATGATCTTTAAGATGTCATCTATAACTTTCATGAAGACACTAAACTCATATAACGAACCAATTTGTACAGTTTTCGAAAAGAAGCCAACTGGTTCAAATCTCAGAATTTACTGATATAGACCCTAAACTTTAAGAAACCATAACTTAATCTAGAAAAATAGTTTTCACTTGATTCAAATTCTGGAATGAACCTTAAGATGTCTACTACAAATCTTATGAAGACACCAACACTACCAGAAGAAAGACTTTAGCCGAACGAAAAAAAAAAA
>NC_020496.1:3591241-3596493 GCF_000184155.1 Fragaria vesca subsp. vesca | reverse complement strand
ATAGCCGACGAAATAATGTCGTCGGCTAAAGTCTGGACTATAGCCGACGACTTATGCGTGTGTCGTCGGCTAAAATCACCACAGACGAGCTTTTCCCGACGAAATCTTAGCCGACGAACCTTCGTCGGCTAAGATCTTAGCCGACGAAATAAGCTGACAGGCCGACGAAGAATTTTCGTCGGCTAAAGTGCTTGTCCTGGTAGTGCAAGATGAAATTTCAAATGCAACGGTATGATTTCCAAAAGAAACGAAACTGATGCAGGATGGCTGGGATTGGGCTCGTCCCGTCTAACTTTCAAAATTCATAACTAATTGTAGAAAACTTATTTTTGAGAGATTCCAACTCTCAAATAATCTTTAGGATGTCTTCTGTAACTTTCATGAGAACACTAAACTCACATAACCAACCAATTTGTACAGTTTTTGAAAAGAAGCCAACTGGTTCAGAATCACAGAATTGACACGCAGAATTTATAGATGCAGACCCTAAACTTAAAAAAATCATAACTTAATCGAGAAAATAATTTTCAAGTGATTCAAATTCTGGAATGGACATTAAGATGTGTACTACAAATCTTATGAAGACACCTAGATGAAATTTCAAATGTAACTGTACGATTTCTAAAAGAAAAGAAACTGATGCAGGATGGCCAGGATTGGGCCCGTCCCATCCCGATCCCGTCCCGTCCCATCCGAGATTAGGCCCGGCGGGATCGAGTCTGAAAAATGTAAGGCCTGTCCCGATCCCGTCCCATGTGTAACAAGCGGGACGGGACGTGGGATGACCTCAATCCCGTCCCATCCCGTCCCATGCCCACCCCTAGAATCGGTAAATAATACATGTGATTACGACAGTTGTCGAAATTCAGGCGATGAATTTTAGAGAAGAGGTTTTTATTTTTTTTCTTTTTATGCATAGTAATCATAGGCGGATGTATTCAAGGACCAAGGGGTGCCATGGCACCCCTCCAACTTTTATCTCAATGTGTTTTACTACAAAAACTTGGCCGAATTAAACCAAACCTAGCTAACTTAAACCATATACATTGGCACTCCTCACTGGCTCACTCCCTCATATTTTAGCAGCTCTTGTTGTTTAGTTATGCTAATTACTTCTTTTAGAAAGCATTTATTAAAGAAAGTAGTTAATTTAGTCCTATTCTTAGTACAATTATGTTTTTACCTTACAAATTAATTTAATTAGATCACTGAAACCTAAAGTTTGTATATATTGTACTCCATAAATAATGGCAGCATATTCATATAAAAAATGATGCTTAATTGGGTCTTTTCATTTTTGTTCTTACATCCGTCAATATGAGTAAATGATCGACAATTCTTGGACTCTTCAAGAGGAAAAATGTTAAATATATATAAAGCTTGTATATTAGTACATATTTATTATTATTGAGGAACTCTACTAATACTAAAGCAATAGTTCTCGAAATCTTCCCATATCAACAAAAATTAACTCTATAATACAATGATTTTCGCGATACACAAAAGCGACGAGTCAGTTTATGTATAATTTAGTTTACAACTTTATTATATTATAGTAAGTTTTCAGCCATCAATTTTACCTTATATTTTTTAACCTTCTTATATTGGCCCCCCTCATATATGATTTCTGGCTCCGCCCCTGATAGTAATAGTGAAGAAGATTGAGTTAGGTTTTAGGGAAAATAAAATTTCTTTTTTATCTTTTTTTTCTCTAATAATAATTAATGGATGTGTTTTTGTAATTAAACATACCTATAAAATCTGATGTGAAATATAAAATAATAAGAGTGTGTATTAAGAAATTAGAGGTGTGCATTTAAAATTTCTCATAAAAAAATTGAATGAAACACATAAAAAAAAGAAACAAAAAGAAAAGGATAAGTTTAAGTTCATACATCTATCCTCTTGATTTTGTATTTTGTATTTCCTCACCTTCGATGGCGTTATTCATGATCGAGAAAACTCAGGAAGGTGTGAAATAGGAAGTAGAAGCATGGTCATGTCCTTTGGAAGTATGGTTGGGATGAGGTCTATACTCCATTGGATATTTCCATGCTTCTACTTTTAATAAAAGCAGTCATGAAACGGCTATAGAGTTGTGAGCTGTTTGCTGTATATAGCTTCGACTTTGCAGAAGCTAAGCCCAGCTTTTACATGCCGACTGAGGTGACAAGTCAGAGAGACTCCAGTGGAAGGTGGCGAGTGCCAAGTCGATCTGTGAGTGATGATTATGATCCAGTTAATGAAACCAAACGAAAGATGAGGCGTTTGATATGTCTTGGTTGCTTTGGTTGATTCTTGTTTTAGGCGTTTGATATGTCGATTGGACAAAACACTTGCAATTTCAAGTCTCTACATCAGTGAGTGCGTAAAACACAAGTCTGATCTACAGCTAGTGTACGTGATGAGTATAAATCTGTATATATGCTCGACTCGAAACTGTTTCTCGTCCAATTATGTGTGTAAGTTTTGACACTAGGGATCGGCGACTTGGGGTATATGTGTTTTCTTGTTTCGTTAATTTCCTTTTTTCTATACAACAATAGTAAATGAAAGTGAAAGTAAAAAAGTAAAAAAGTAAACATATAAAAGTAAAACATGACCCCAAATTCTGTTAAACTATTCCAGACGATCCAAATTCCCTGATCCCATGCTCTGACGACTTGAACATTTTTCCTTTAGCTTTCTCTGAAACCTAAGGTACGTGCGCTGACGCCAAATATTCTTTCCAACAGTACACTACTACTAAGAAACAAGCTTTTTGAAGATGTTGATTCATATGTGTGTGTGTGTTTGTCTCGTTGTATCTGTTATGATTCCCGATTCTAACCTATTCTATTCTATTGTATTCGATCAGCTAAGTTTTATGTTAATGTTCTCATCTTATAATGAAACAATTTGCATAATTCCATGTGGTTTAGTTTGTGCAAGCTGAATGAGATTTATCACAAAGTATTCTGCCAGATCTTTTTTTATTTTTATGTTTTAGCTATTTTGGATTCGATGCCAGGAAGAAGAAATGACAACAGATCGATGGACATTTCATTGAGATTGAATGTCATGCTCATGTCACCATTTGGTATATATAGGTTGTGCAATTCCTAGTTCATGTTGGAGATGATTTCTTGTTTGATATGATTGATTTGATGGTCATAGTTTCTTGGAGTTCTTCTTAGAAATAGGTTTATTGCTTAGCAAAAAGATGAGAGCAAAAAGATATATATCCTATCGGTCTAAGGTCTGTTATGTGAGATGATTGGGATGGAAGTCCAAAATTAGGCATGTAATGGATCATATAAGTTGTAGAGAGAGTGATTTAGAGTTTGATTTGGAAAGTGGTGAGACTGAATCAGGCAGTGAAGAAGATGGAAGTGAAGAGTTCGGTTCCCATGGTAAACATTCCGAGAGATTATTGAATAGGGGAAAGAGCAGATACTTGTTTTTTGAAGGATCAATGGCAGCTAATGATGTTGTAGGCACAAGCAGTAAGGTATCAAATATTGATGAGACTAGGAATGTGATAGAAGGAGGAATTGAGAAGATGGTGGATGAACAGAAAACGAAAGGTGAGAAGCATTCCAAGCCACCTCGGCCTCCTACTGGTCCATTATTACACGCAGCAGATATAGAGTTGGTTAAAGAAATATCAAAGCGTACTAGGATGCGGCGTGCAAGGAGAGCAAGATTGCAGGCATTGAAGAACATGAAAACTGATAGAACATCATCTGCAAATATTAACTTTTTGGCAATAACTGTCACAGCTGTCTTCGGCCTTGTGATAATCTTCCAAGGTATTTGTTATATGCCTGTCTTATTCTGCTTATGCGTTTTGATATATTTGTTGCTATCTCTTACATCGTATGCTGAAGAATGATTCATAACCTTCCAGTCATTTAGATTTTGACCATAAAAGTTTTCTTTGTTAAGCACAGTGGATAGTAGTACTTCTTGAACTTTTCATACCTGAGTAATACATAATGAAAATTACTATAGTTTGGTATAAGCAGCAGATCAGTGACACTACCTACCGTTTTCTTCAATAAGAAAGATATTATTTGTATGGTTTTGGTGTTGGAGCAACAGATTCCAGTTTGACCTTTTCCTAATATATCTTTGAGGATTGCTTTGTGTTCAGTTACAGAAATTCTTGAACTGCCTTGTTTTTAGCTGCAACGCGATGTTCAGTTTTAGGATTCAGGATACATGCTCAAGAGCATTTGGTGCATGATTTAGTATTTGAGAAGATATATATCAGATCAGAAGGGAGAGGTCCTTGGCAATTAGGAAGCTAGGGTAATATACAAGAAAATAAAAGTGTAGTTGTTGTGTGCTATTACAGAGGTGCCTTTGTTGAATGTTCTTTGAGTTTGATTGCTAACAGTTAACACATGCCTACACTTTGATGAGTATGTTACATGTTGGATCTCAGGAGTTTTGGGTGCTCGTGTATGATTCAAGTGTTCCCATGATTCCATAGTTTTGGGATGCAAGTTAAACAGCTCATATGCATGCAAGTGAACCTCTGGCCCAGCTCTGTGTTTCCCATGTAAAGTGCCTTTTCATTTCCAGAACTTCAGATGCAGAATAGTCTGCTCAGCGCTATTATTTCCATACATTTGGTTGTTTTGACTAGTAATATCTTTCATTTTGTCTTGCAGGTATGAATAAGCGTAAAGCGCACAGATACGAAGCAAATTTGAATCATGGTGCTCAAGTGCTGCTACATTTTATGTTCACTGTTGGATTACCTCCAGCGATGCCTCCCATTCAAGCTGGTATATTCCATTCTCAATAATGATGATTACCTCCAGTATGTCCCTCCTCGTCCCATTCGTACACATATTTTTCCTTAGCAAACATAAAATTTGTTGTCAATGTTGATGTTTGTTTTCACTAACCCAGCAAATTGGGCTCAAGTGGATTTAGGTGGAAATTATTCTGCACTTGGTTTCATAATCTACTGATCTACTCTGCCAAATTATAGTTGAAAAACAGTCTAGACTTTTGTTTTTTATGCATCCTGCATTCCTGCTCCATCTTGCTTGGATCCATATCAACTTCTACACCTGTAACATCTTTGACTTGATGAATTAACATAACTTTATATGATCTATGAATTGGTAGCAACTGTGTGTATTTACTTGATGATGGCCCCCTCTGCACTCCTCTCCCCTCTCATGCCTAATACATTCAATCAGATCAAGATTCAAGACTAGAAATAAACCTTGCTGAAATATCCACTTCTGCATATT